>NW_019384381.1:369606-429372 GCF_000671375.1 Centruroides sculpturatus
CTTGCATGTATTAATTAAATTATATATTTAATATTTTAATATACAATACAGTATAAAGAAAAAACTAGCAAAAAAAGAAACACAGATGTTTACTAAAGAAGAAAATATATATGCTTTACCTTTTATCAAAGTAAGAAAATGGATGCAATCGCAATCAGAACTAACCAACTCGGAACGAACGAAACACTTTGCAGCAGCAAAAGGGACTTGAAAAGTTCGAACTATCCCTTTTATACGAACGAAAGACACCTGGCGAATGTATGTACAACTGTTGACCCTGCAATTCGAATCTGCTGTATAAACTTTTTGTTGACTGCTGATAGATTTCTCGGACTAACCAACATAATAATTAAATGCATTAATTACAGTTTAGGTACGAATTTGTTGTACGTTTATCGATAAACTGATTTTTAATAAAGCCAATTACATAAGAAGTATTGCACATAAAATAATTATAAAGACAGACAATTTTTATGTAATTTCGACAATTCAATAATTAAGACGATAAATATTTTATAATCGGCAATCGTTAAATTTATTATTTTATCATAAGATGTTTAAAAAATAATTGTATTTTTTCATTTTTTATTGTTTATTTTTTAGTTTAAAAAAATTAATTTTTAAATATGTATTTTCTTACATTATCATTAAATGAATAAAATTTTTTTCATATAATATGTAGAATTATTTATTGTCTTTATTATACATATAAAATTATAAATATTTAATTAGTTTTAAGTTACATTCGTATATATATATACGAATGTATTAAAATAAAAAATAATTTATTTAAAAAATATTCTAGAACAGGCCTGGCCAACCCAAGTTGTTTCGAGGGCCACTTTGATCACGCGTAACATTACAATGGGCCACAATTTAGGCACACTGCTTTTAAAAAAGTAAAACAAATACAAAATGAATAAGATTTCATTGTTATACCAAGAGTTAGTACTTTCACTTGCGCATTATAACAAAGACACATGCAAATTTTCATTTATTTAATTGTTTTGGTACACACAACGGAAAGAAAACAAAAGTTTTAATAGATATATAATATCGCATACACAATTTAATGTGACGGGCCGCGGGTTGGCCAGGCCTGTTTTTAAGTCTCGGAATTTTTTCAAAAAGTTTTTCCCCGCGAAAAAATTAAATTACAATTTCAATTTACTTTTAATGACGCTTAATTGTTTTTTATGGGATTTTTTTTAATCAAATTTTATTCCTCGTTCTAAAGTTCTAGTGCACGGATTTTACTTCGGTAAAGTTATTTAAAGCTACTTTCTGATATCAAAAACAACCTTCAATCATTTTTTATTTTTTTTTAATTAATAGATTTTATTATATATACGTTTGATTAAACCGGAGGGTCGGAAATCGCAATAAAAAACGTAATTTTTTAAAAATGTTTAAAAATATATGGCCAGCTAGTATTCACCGTACTTTAAACCTTTCTCTTTCTGAGAATTTTGTGAAAATGTTCCGCGAAAGACGATACCAACTGTTCTCAAGGTCGTCAGCTGTAAACGGCGTCAGATTTCGCGGAAAGGCCAGACAATGGAAAACAAACTTTGAAGCTTTCTCTTCAAAATTAACGCATTTCTTTCGTTTTTTTCAGTTTTAAGTATTTTTTATGTTTAATTAAAAATTCTAAAAACAAAAGTAGGAACAAAGGGGTTAATAAACAGCGATTTCATTTATAATTACTTGGAATTTAGCTAATGCTGTCTTTTTAGGTTTGTTTTGTTGTGCAGTAAGGGGAAATAAATAAATGCAGATTATAATTAAAATTATTTTTATATGATTAATTTTTTGATCAGCATTAAAAACAAATTGAATTTAGTGCAAATTTTACGCCAGCAATTTAGTAAAAATTTAAACAAGAAAATTGTTTTTCGCCCCAAAAATATAAATTGTTACTAATCGCTCCCCCGACGTGGAAAAACGTTCACATCGTGACGATATCGCCCCGTTGAGAAACACTAGTATAGTATAAGAGAGAGGTGTGTGATTAATAATTCTACAAACTTCAGCGAAACTATAAATTAAATACTTTTGTTTTGTTCGAAAATTTGAATTTTTATTGGAATTTGAAATTTGCAATGAGCAAAATATACAATTCTTTGATTTTTCTCGTCTTACCAACTTATTAAAACGTATTTTCTAAATAGAGAATTGTATAATTGGAGAAATTAGAAATTCTCACGCATCGTTTAGCGTTCCTGAGTATAGCCTTCATGTATGCCGCATATTTAGGCGACAACAGTACAGTAGGGCTCTCGTGAGACTTGTAACTTCATCAAAGCTTGACGCTTTAAAAGCTGCTATGAAACTATCCCTTCTCCCGCACAGAAAATTTCGAATAATGTCTTTTTAGTGTTAAATCTATTCTAGTTTTTAGGTGTAGGCATATTCTATATATTTATTAGTTATTTTCAATTATATATATATATATAGTTTAAATATAAAAATACTAGCAGATGAGCCTGGCGTTGCTCCAGCAAAAAGTAACAACAGCAAAGATTATTAGATTATTTCATACTTTTAACCTTTCTACTATATTATATTATAGTATTTGATTTATATTTACTAAGGTTATCTTACGTAAGAGTTTATCACACCGTGTGCCCAATCTAACACATTTAAAAATTTTTTAAATTCAGAATTTTTAAATGTGTTAGATTGGGCACCTTTATAGTTATATAGCCGATCTTACCCGTTTTCATCAGATGTAAGAATTAAGTCCACCCCTCTTCGGAGACTGATTAAAGAATTTTTAGATGGGTCTAAAAATATGTTCGAATTCCCGCAAAAACGCAAAAACCGGCGTCTAAAATAGTACAGTAGAAGCTGAGTTCGGGGTAATCCTTAACCCTCTGCCCCTTGGGGGTATTTTTTAAAAAAATCTCTTTTTAATGTGCATTCTCATGATGTACCCTAATTGTGTACCAAATTTCAACTTTCAACTGCTAACCATTTGGGCTCTGCGCTAATTATTATTATTATTATCTTCAACCCATCTCGATTATAAGATATCTATTTCAACTGTTCGCTTTTAATATAAATACTTGAATTATTTAAAGATGGAATTGATTCTATAATTTTGATAATTACGTTTTATTGTTGTTCTATAAGAATGTAAGCAAATTTCATACAGTACAGTCCCGAAAACTCGGCCTAATGTGGACCGAAGAGTGGCCGAGTTTGTGAAAATGCCGGGTTATCGGGAATGGGGTAAAAAAAATTAAGTACGAGTGTTTCCTCAGAAAATACTGTACTTGTATGTATTGTTTGCTTGAAAATACAACACAGAATAAACTGCCCAAATACCCTTAAACAAAGGAAAAGTACGTACTCTATGAAGGCAAAGAGCCTTTACTACATGAAAATGAAAATTAATGAATACACTGTGTACAGTAATTTATCTAATAAGACAGACCTCAGAAAAATACTTTATGAGGCATAAAGCTGTCTATAATGAAAATTAACTAGGGGTTTTTTCGCCCTGCCAGGGTTTGGCCGAGTTACCCGGACTGCCGGGTTATCGAGTGCCGAGTTTTCGGAACTTTACTGTATTAAAATATATTTTATTTATTTCCATCTCTGAGTTCTTTTCAACGAGATCTCAGGGCCGTGCGGTAGATTTTCTAAGTATGATGCAAGTCTTTGAAATTCTGCCCCTTAAATGTTTTTTATGCCGCCCCCTCACGGTTCCGCCTGATGCGACCGCATCTCTGCATCATAGCACGGCACGGCGAAATCTATTAGGGTTTACTCATACGTTAGGAATTTAGTTGACCAATTTTCTTTTGTTATATACATAGAGAGGTGGTTCACGTAGCTGCAGGCCAAATCCCCAGTATCGCTGATAATGGTGGTCATTCATTGTTAATGCTTCTTTTGTTCCATTTACTAGTACATCTGAAAGGATGCAACAGATTGGCTGTCATTATTTTTCTATGGAATTGTTTTAGAATCAGAAATTTTAGCTATCTACAAGAAATTCCAAGAATGTGATCTATCCTCATTATTTATTATATTTTTCAATGTCTATCATAAAAAATAAATGTGCAACATCTTCAGTAATTTGTATATTCTAAAGATGCCCAGTGTCTACCTATGCATCCAGTCATTAAAATGTCCTTTTATCAATGATGTTCTCAGTTTTTAATTATCAACATATTTAATGTCCACAGGGCGGAAAGAGTTTAATAAAAAAATCTACCGGAATACCTTAACGATGTTTTAATTAAAATAATTAAAAATTTGAATCGTATATAGTACTTATGGTGTAGTTTTATTTCAAAACAAGAAGATACTAAATTACAACTTATTTCAATTCTTAAATATTTCAAAGTAATTAAAATAATTAAAAATATGAATCGTATATAGTACTTATGGTGTAGTTTTATTTCAAAACAAGAAGATAATTCATTAGAAAATCCTTTAATCATATCAATGTCATATCAAAATTTGCTTTCCAAGAGCAAGTAATTTCAAAAAAAGAGAGTGGTTAAAAAAAAGAGCAGTACTACTTCTAATATTTATTTTCTTTACTAATCCAAATACAAAGTAATATTTCTATACAACTCAATGTAAAATCTAAATATAAAATCTATAATTTCCAGCAAAGAATTTAAAAATAAACATTTATTTAAAAATTATGTGATTACTTTCATTGCAGTAAAAAAATTAATCATATTATCATTTACAATAAATCATTAATATTTTTATATATTTTACTTCCTTCAATCATTTTTACCAATTTTATAAGATCTACTGTTTTCAATAGTCGTTATACTAGCTTATTTAAATTTGCGAACTAAAAGCTTGCTTAAGTTTTTTTTTTTACAATTCTAAAAGCTCAAATTCTTTTCAATTTCAAAAATATTAACGTATTCCTTATCATATGCTGTTATATATTTATAATTTCTATTTAACAATTCATTAAGTCTTCAATGCAACTTCATACATTTTAAGTTTTGACCTTCACTTTAATTGTGACTTTACTGTTAATATTGTATATTCTTGTGTTTACCGAAATATTTAAATTCTCAAATTATTTTGTAATATTCAAAACAAAATCCAAATTTAACTTTACACTTTTATTAATACTAACCCTATAAATAAAAAAAATAAGAATAAGATTTGCCAAATAATCTGCATATAATCAGGCTATAATAAGGCTAATTTCATAGTTATAGAGTATAAATAATATTTCTACAGTGAAATACTGCAAAAAAACAATATAATAAAACCTCATTTTGTGGCCACCTCACTTACATAGCAACCCCTGAAATTTCCCTGTAAAACTGCACAAGTTTTAATATAAATCAAACTCCATCTTGGTGGCCACTGGCACTTAAAGTAGCCAAGATACAAGTGTCTTATAATGGTATTTATTCCCATTTGTGTGTTCAATAAAATAGGAAACCAACATATTATTTAAAGCACTTTAAATGGGATTGAGCTTTGTTGTTTTAGTTTTTGAATAGTTTATCAAGTTCACTCCAATAGATAACATTCAAATAAAATAAGCAATTAGTTATTGTGACATCATCACAATGCCAGGCTGCAAGGCATTGTGATAATTAAAATATAATAAAATTAAACTAAATATAATTAAATCATAATTAAAATATTATTAAATTTTTAATCATATTTTTTATTTATTTGATTTAAAATATATGCTCTCCACCTCAAATTAGTAGTTTCTTGCCCCTGTACATTATATTTTTCCTTTAACAATATAGTTGTGCTAGTCATCTATCTAACATCTTTCAGGGGAAAATTTTTGAATTGACTTAACATGACTTCCATTTTTAAAAAATTCACAAAACAATTCTTCTTTGGAAAGGTCATCTCTGCCAGTGAAATTGTTAATCCTAAAGGCATACAAAGGGAGAAAAGATGAAGGACACTTACACAGTTATGTCCAAAGAAGAATTCTTTTGTGAATTTTTTTTAAAGTATGTTTATGTCTTGGCTAATATATTTTTATTAAACACGACTTCCAGTTTGCATCAAAGTTCATATATAGTTAATTAGGCCTCCTGTCCCTAAGGTTTCCACACTTGTTCTCAATTTTCATCTATGTAACTCCATTCAAGAAAATTTTGAATTGAAATTACATGATTTCTTGTCAAGACCAAAAGTTTGTACATAATTAATTGGAGCATCTAGCACCTAAGCTTCCAGATCTGGTCTCAATTTTCATTTAACTGTGAGGACCCAAACGGGGTCCGAAAGCAGGACATTAACGACTTTTTAAATGAGTCAAGTTTCATAGTGCGAAAGAGCGAACTTAAAGATCGGATTTAAACAATGAACCTTTTGTCTTGTTAAAAGATTTTAAACAATAGATAGAGTAAAGTCGAAGAAAACGAGGTTGGAGAGGAGTCGTGTTCCGATGCGACGTTGACCTCTCCCGCGCCCTTCCTGGGGTTTCGAATTGTCACCATGTGACGAGGAGAGACCAATGGAGAGGTGACTGTGGTGGAAAAATCGATAAAACCGCGTTTTCGGGAACTTTACAGGGGTCTTGGGTTTTGGTGTGTAGAGCCCACCTGTCGGGATTTGGTGCTCCCGACCGAGACGCAACGAAGGCTCTTTTGACGATCTAGGAACTGGTTTCGCCAACCCGTCCACTCTAGGATCACCGAGGTCACGTCCAGGATCGTCGAGGTTCGACTTGTCAACCGAGGACATCACTACAAATGCTGGTGCATGCCCCGGAGCCATCGTTCTCTGCGTGACAGTGCCGAAAGCTCCCCAGGAACCAATCGAACATTCGAACTTTCCGATTTTTGGGAACTTTTACAGAAACCCATCGTGGGATAGGCTCTTGCCCGACTTATTGGATTGTTGTAAGAGCGATTTATGTATACAGTAGAGCGTCGATTTTCCGAATCAATTGGGGACTGGGGTTGTCCGGATAACTGATTTACGTACGATAAAATAGTTTAACGTATCCGATGTCGAAATTTTTCTCTGTTGCGTGTCGCTTCGCGTTGAATTTTCGTCGATGTTAAGCCTAACAAAGACTATTGTATCGTTAAAAATTATTTTTTTATTTTGTACAAACAAAATAAATATATTGAAAAATATAAAAATAATAAAAAATTATACTTCAGATGTTAATTTAGTATCAAAAACGTAAAATATTTGAGTAGCCCAAGACATAGCCAAAGATTGAAGCGCCACAGCACTGGCGAAAATTTAAATTTGCCGACTGGAATTCATTTGGATGATTGACGTTTCGGATGATTGACTTTCAGAAAATCAACGCTCTACTGTATTATTAAACGGTTTTATATGGTAAACCTGTCTCGGTGAGTCATTCCGCGCCCATCGACAGTAATGACCGCTCGGCTGTCGAAAACACCTCACCCCTAATCGGTTGGCCTCACAAACTATTCTTGAGACTAAGGAAGGACAAGATGGATGAAAGTGGAAATCTATAGGTATGCAATCTAAAAATTGCAGCCCAATAATTTTTACAGTGGACAAATTAAATTTATCTACAGAACATAGTAAGAAAAGTAATTCTATAATTGTTCAATAATTTTATTCAAAATTTGATTGCATTTTGTAAAAAATATAACAATAAATCAGCAATGGATGATCAGTACATGTCACTGATAACACTCAATGAAGAAAAATATTGATAAACCTGATGTAAAAGTGAGTTAATTAAACTAACACTTTTTCCAATACTTGAACACTTTTGTATATCTAGTTCCTTCTGTTCCATAAGGGCATGGATATCTGCAGAAAATATTCCAGAGAGTCAAAGCTTAGAGAGAAATAATTACATCAAAAATTTTTTTTTTTTTAATTTTTTGGCATTTTCTTCACAAGTAGATTATAAAATATAATATTGCATCAGAGCATATAAGTGCTAAATCTTAAACAATCCAACACCTGAAGTTTGACTTTTAGAAATTAAAGAAAAACATTCAATACAAATGTCATCATATGCCCATCAAAAACCTTGTTCTATGTTTGAAAGATTGCAGAAACTAAAGATGGAGGCATAAGAACTCCAAAAACATTTTGTTCTAGTGCTAATATTACACATTACTGCTGAAGTTTGGGTATTCTAAGTAAGTTGACTATAATTAATTTGTTAAAAATAATAAAATCTAAATCAATATATAGTATTTAAAATTTCAAAACTGGATTTAGATTAGTAATTTCAATATATTAAGTTTTAATTAAATGGATTAAAATCTGTATTCAATTCTTTATACTCATTTTATTTACTTTAATATATGCTTATAATAAAATAAATCTCACATATATATATAATATATATTATATATATGAGATTTTATATATGCCATCAACATTTGAATTTATATTTTTATATATTAGATTTAAAATATAATTGATTTACAACATAAATCAGTCCATTATGAAATCTTTATAAAAATAAAATCAATAAGTAATAATAATAAATGGGCGTTTTAAATTATTTAGTTCTAACAAAATAATGTATTAATCAAATTATTATACATGGTAATAAAGGACATTATTGATCTGACAAGAAAGTATAATAAAAATGAAAATTAATAGATTTAGTCTTAATTCCACTAATAAAATCTATTACTGTGGTTTCAAAATAATAAATTCATATTTTTTTTATATATCCTTTTTTAAAGTGTTATAGCTTATTATAACAGTTAATTGCATAGTTAATCCATGACAGTTAATTTAATGAACTATGTAAGATTATTAAGATTAGGGTAAACAAATTATTATTAAATGAATTTAAGGTTTTGAATATTTTAGTTGTTAATACTTCAAGCATGTCACACAAATCTTGAATTTCTTCTTATTATTGTATATGAATTAAGTTGATATACAAATATTATGTTGAATGAGAAGTTTTGCATTCTTTGGGAAAGTCATATTTTTAAAATAAAAAATTATTTGGTCAAACATGTAATTGCCCTCATTTGCAATTACCTTCTAGCATTCCACAAATTTATTGGTTCCATCTGAATAAAAATTTATTGGTTTTGACTCAAAAAAATGATTATATATCATATTTCACTTCAAACCTTTTAAATTTTTTACAGTTTAAAAGATTTTCTAATAATCTGAATAAATTAAAATTTGAAAGTACTAAATATAAATAGAATAGTGAATAAGATGGATGGATGGATGGTCTATAATTTCTCATATTCAATTATTTTATTTTTTGTTACATCATTAAACTGATAAGATGTGCTATTCTGGTAAAAGATGGTTCTCTTTCAGTTGACCATATATGAGTATTTTTCAGACATTTGTTTACTTAATTGCTGATAGTAGACACTAGAATGTATAATTTTATTAGGCTCTAAAAGTTCAAATTGTGCCACTACACAAAAGTAATTTTTGGAATGTAAAGTATTTTTTCAGTTGAACTAATGACCATTTTTGTTTGCAACATTATTTTTTTTTTTTTAAATAACATCCAAACACAATGTTAAAAAGGTAACTTTTAACAGGGAAAATAAAAGGTGAGGATTTTTATTTTGAGTTCCTTTTATGTTTATTAACACACTATTACATGTTACAGATAGCATGTTAAATATCCAAATAGCTTTAAATCCACATATCTCTACAGTGATATCTAAAAAAAAAAAATTCATTTTACCAGTTCTGATCTTAAGCTGTATTACAATATTACAAAACTTTATTTTCTCTAAATCTGCATTTATTATGTTAGAAGTGACTTTAATCATATTATCAATTATATTATAATTACATTCAACATTACTGAATAGTGCAAGTTAATATTTTCAGACAAATGGTGAATAAACTATAAAATTTGATCACTAATTAAAATCAATTAAATCAGAATTGTTTCTGAAGTGAGAAAGAAGCTGAATTTATGAATTTAATAATTTTCATTAAAATATTTTTGAAAATCATCTTTAAGTAAAGTTCTATTTACAACTGAAAATAATAATAATATCAAATGATACTGCTGGATTTTTATTCAAGTTATAATATGGCTAATTAATTATAAAAAATACAGTTAAACCTGTATCTCAAACATGTTTATCTTGAAAACGTCTTTATCTCAAAATTTATTATTTTTTTTCCTCTGCATTTTCAGCCTAAATTTAATATATATTCCATGTTTATCTCAAATAATTTTCTCCCAAAACCTCTATCTCCCAAATTAAGGACTGAAGCGTCAATTACAAATTCTAAGCTCAGTGACTACATCTTGATAGTGTAAATGGAGTTAAGAAACATTTTTTTGCAATATAATACATAGTTACAGTTAATACTGTTTTGTCTGATTGGTTATGAGTTTGGCTTGTGTCTTATTGGTTGAAGAATGTCAGTCATCAGAAACCATTGACAAAGTGTATCTGTTAAGATATGTCAAAAATGTTTTGAAAGCATATGTACAAAAACTGGAAACAAATATATCAATCATACTACACCTTACATGCTTTTCCAGCAGTTTAATCAAAACAAACATTTTCAAACCCTGTTCACAGGTCTGCCTCAGGTTAAAAAATAACCTGAGGCAGGCCTTAAACTTAGCCCCTGGGTATACATTATCCCAGTGTGGGATGATAGATTTGGTTGAAAGTTAACATACATAGGCACCACTAAAAGATTGTTAATCCAAAGGCTCAGGGAACATAAATATGATGTTTGTACAAATAGTCTATCCACAGAACTTGTCCAGTTTGCAAGCAAGCCAGGGATATCATCATATTGGGACCAGGCTAAATTATTAAAAAAGGTTTTTGATGTCAACAAGTTATGATCATAATGGAAGCTTTTGAAATATTCCAAGCATCTGGAAAAGGTGAATGCATTAATTTCAAGGAGTAAGAAACATTATCCACATCATGGCAGTCTCTAGTTGATAACCCAATGAGGCAAGAGAACACAGGCTTGACTTAAAAATTTTTTGTTAATAACATGTGCAATTATTTTACTTTTTATTTATTTTAATGTTTTCATTTTAAAAATACATAAATTATTTGTTTGTAGAACTTTTAAAATATGTAAATCATTTGTTTTCAAATTTTGTAAATTATGTAAACTATAACTGCTATTTTTAAATAGCAGTTATAGTTCTACTATTAGAACTCAGTTTTTCTCTTTTATCTGTATGTTAATATCTTTTTAACCTGAGGCAGACCTCTGAATGGGCTCAAAAACATTTGTTTTCATTAAACTAGTGCTGGAAAAGTGTGTAAGATGTAATGTGATTGGCAAAAATATTTTATTTATACATAATACTGATATTTACTGTACTTGCTATTGTCTTTCTAGGCCTTCTACACTTAGCTATTCGTGGTGGCACTCAATTATTGGTGTTCGCTACACTCAGGTTTTCTTTTAGACCCTTCGGGGGACTACAGCCTTGCAGCCTAAAAACTGTATGCCAACATCAAACATAGAGAATACTGTAGCCTTATGTATATCGTTCAGAGGAATCCTACCTTTCTCAACAGTCTATCTCCTCTCCCTCCTCGTTCCCCTCCGCTTTCCCTCTTTTCTGCCTACTAAACACTTCGTGTACAGCCAACATCTTTCTTGTATGTCTTTCCAATCAGACCTATTACTGTTTACTATGTAGGAACCTCTATATCTTGAAACTGCTATATCTCAGATTTTTTTCCCTCATTTCTGAGAGATTTGAGATAGACAGGTTCAACTGTATATTACTTTCTAGCAAGCAAAATGACAACCAAATAAAATTATTATTATAAATATAAGTTTATTATTGTAATCGTTCATACAGAGGAAAAATCTGTTATTCCTTTTAAAAATAATTGTTTGTAAGTAAATATAGAAATTAATTAATTTTTGGAATTCATTTCTTATTCTTAATAAATTTTAAGGTATTTTATGAATTAAAGAAATAATTTAATCTTATATGTATCAAATTTAAAAAATTATTAAAATAAAATTTCCATTAAAATGTATAATTCATAAAACACTTTTTTAAGGACAGTTTGTGAAATTGAAATATTTTGATTAGATTACTCATTATTCTTCTCCTTGCTAATTAACTTTGAAAAATCAAATATATTAAGTAAAAAATGCTCAAAACCATAAAAAATTTTACAACCTATTATGATTTCATCTTTAACCACATTTTTATAAATTTTACCAAAAAAACTTTAAGTTGGAAAAAATTCAGATACTTTCAGAGAACAAACAAAAAATAAAATCAATAAATATCAGTATTAAATGCAAATTATTCTTTCCATTATTATAATCTTTTATCATATTAATGAAATTTTATTTGTGTTTAATGAAAGGAAATTTAATCATCATCTAATGTGAATATTAAAAAGGATAATATTAATGAAATACATGCTGAAATTGTCAAAAATGACAAATTAATTATTACAAAAAATAATATTTTTTGGTTTTAGAAATCATAATGAAATAGAATGAACATGAGCAGGAGACACAGTTACAAAGAAATGTAATAGAGTGGCTTATATATCTAGCACTTCACATATTATCCGATAACTACTGCATTCTTATTTATAGTGTAAATTAGTTATTCATTGCAGTTCAGATATAGAATATATATATATAATTAAATTATGTATATTACTTAATTAACTTTAATTTAATTTGTACATAATAGGGTGACTGGATGTTCCAATTTCCAAGTACTGTTCTTGGTTTTGCCTGTTTAATATTTAATTATAGAATCAATTTTTGAATAGAGCAATTTTATTAACACATTAATATAACATCAGCAATTTACAGATCAATAAATAATCTTAATACATTAGATATCAAAAATATTTCTCACCACTGCTTTAGTTTATTGATAGCACTTCAAATATGGCTTGTGATAGCACTTCAAATATGGCTTGTGATAGCACTTCAAATATGGCTTGATTTCTTCATTTTTTTTGTAACCAATGAAAACTGATCTGAAATTCTAGAGTTTATAGATGTTGATTTGACTTTTTGGGCTGCAATTTGAAAAAAGTGCAATGTGAAAAAAGTGTAAAAAGACCTATAAATTCCCACTGTTGCCTGTCTGTCCATCTTTCCTTAACCTTGACAACAAAATCAGATAGATGAAATCCGAGACCAGCTATGGAAACCCTTTGGACAGAAGGCCCCAATTAACTATATATGAACTTCCAATGCAAACTGGAAGTCATATTATTTCAATTCAAAAGTTTTTCCCTGAAAGCAGTTAATAGATAATCAGCATGACTATTGTTAAAGGAAAAGTATGATGTACAGGGGTAAGACACTACTAATATGAGGTGGAGAGCATATATTTTAAATGAAATAAATTAAAAATATGATTAAAAATTGCAGCCCAGCATTGTGACAATAAATAATTGCTTGTTCATTATAATTATATTTTTCAACATTTAGGGCAGAATTATACAATAAAACTGCTGGTAAACTATTTAAAGCAACTCCAGAATGTAATAAGAAACAGCCATTAATACTACATTCTTCTATCAGATAAGTTATTGATGGTGAAAGAATCATGCAAGTTGCTGATAATCCTGCAAATGATATCCTGGTAGCAATAGTTTTATATTTATTAAAATATTGATAAATAAGAATGAAGCTGAATCTGCTGACCAAATCTTCACCTAAATTGCTAAGTGAACCATACAATATGCTTAAGGAATATATGTCTTTATAAAAATATAAAAATGCAATTCCAAAAAAGTGTATTAAACATGAAGACACTATATTTTGATATTCAATGTATTATCTTGCTACAATTTACTTTGGATTATTTTGTTTTAGATAAATAAATTTTTTAAAAATTATCAAAGTTTAGTTTCATATCCCATTTTCACTGATTCTGAAATAAGTCCCTGATTAGATTGTAAATGATATGGTCAGCTTATGTATAATCAATTTAATTTTAACTTTTATGTACATTTTTTTTTATAACAAAGCACCAATTTTTTTAACTTGATATCTTTCTCTATTGAAAATAATTGATCTAGAAATTTTTTATTAAATAAAAAATGAAAAACTTCAATTATCATATAAGGAGCAAACATTGATTATTTTAATGTTGGTGATGTATTGTGACAATCCTTTAGAAACAAAACTGTTATATTCTTTGTTTCAAAATATAATACATTAATACAAAATAAATATTATGCATTTTTTCAACTGTTTTTCAAACAATATTTGGAATTATGCATTTAAACTGAAAACAATAAAATGTAATGCAGATTAGAATTATTAACTACAATTTAAAATTAGATGTAAACTGTAAATAATAATAATAATAAGATGAATGCATAACATTATAAATTTTTTCACAGTATACAACTTATACTTTTTGATATTTTTAATTAATATACACAGGTCTGAAATAAATTGACATTTGTATTAATTAAATACTTTCATCCAGATGATATTTTTAGCATTGAAACAAATCCTTTGCTTTTATATTTTAAAAGACTTAAGTTACTTAGTATAAGAAGAATAATATACATATATGTTTCTCTCATTGATCTTTAAACATTTATACATAAATTCAAATATTAAAAAAAAAATTAAAACTTTTGATGAAAACTGTACAGTATGTGCAATATACATTAGCAAAGATTGCAACTGATTAAAATTAACATTAATGAATGACAGAAAAATATGTATTTGTTATAAGCAAAACAAACATTGCTTTGAGTCCCTAAATATGTGCAGAAATAACATTTACCTTCAGTCCATTAAACAAAGTTACTGAACAATAACTGATATAAATAATCCTTAATTTTTGATCTTGCACATTATTAATATTGATATTTCATATGCCATAAAAATTAATGGGTAATTTTGCAAGTTTTGATGAAATATTTTGATTATTCTACAGCTTTTCAGCTTATACTATTTTTTAAAAATTCAGAATAGTATCTAAGGAAAAAAATAGAAACCATCCTATATCAAAATCAAACTAGCACTCCTACTAGAAATAGTATATGCTCCATACCAGTTATGATTAATATGATGTAAATTTCCAGGTTTGAAAGAACAGATTTAAAAAGAAATATGTTGATGACTCAAGACATGACTCAAAACAGATCTACATGGCAATACAGTATTACTATTATATGGCAATTTCATTTCAATAAAAAATAGATATAAAAGTGATACCAGATCCACTGAAAATACTTATTTTTATTAAATAATTGAATTATCCTAGATAACTGCAAGTTTTACTAAAATTATTTGGGATCAGAAAACTTTCTTTCCTAGACCAGATGATTTTACCTGTGAATGAAACATTGAAGTATTATCAATGATGCTGATTTCAAAGGCATATTGTTAATGCTAGAAGTGTGAATCTTTCTTCTTTTTTATTGTTGAGTATACTCATGTAGATTCAAAATATAAAATACTTTCATATATATACTTTTCCTTATTTCTTGACAGTAAAGTTTCCAAAAATAAAGAAAACAATCTTTATAGGTTTAACCTTCAGTATCAATATTCAACATTCTACATTGCTGAAACTTCTACATAGAATCTCTTATATACTAGTTCATGTTATGTTATGCAATATACAAGCTGAAATATTGCAGATTCATTCTCTTATACAATAGTTTAATTCATATTTTTATAACACTATTCCATATTTGGTCTTTATTTTCATCTAACTCCATTAGATAGATGACAATCAAGACCACATATGGAAAGCTTAAGGCAGGAGGCCCTAATTAATTATAAACAAACTTTCAGTCTAAACCAGAAGTCACATGATTTTTTAAAATTAAATGATGATTAAAATTGCAATGTCCCAATAATATAAATTCAATTTTTACAATTATATTTAACATAAATTCCACATTATATGTTGTATTATTATTCAAAAATGAAATTTTAAATTTATATACAGGAGATCCTCGTTACTTTGAAATTGAATAGACTAAGTAATTGCTACTTCAAATTATCTCTATACAATATGCCAAATGCCATGTAACTACCTTGTAATGTAATTTATTAAGCAAATGAAATATGGTTACCTACAGAGAATGCTATTTTCATTAACTAATAATAATAATATAAATAGAATGCAGGTAAACAGCACATGTCCAATGAGAACCTCACAGGTTACTAGATAACTTTTATAAAAAGTAAAGCAGAATTCCTCAAAATGTAGTCCAAATTATTTTTAAAGTGGCTTAAAAAGTAGTAAGTCACCCAAATGTAGTAGCTTAGAGGCCTTCAAATATCTCAATCTATTACTTGTAGCCCAATCTTGCAATCCTAACCATATTTGCAAACCAGCCATATTTTATGAGATAAGAGAAAAACAAGGTAGTCCAAGGATAAGGAGACACTCAAATATGTGTTACTATAAAAGCAAAGCCATAATGACCAGATTACAAAAGTGCAGTTACAAACTAACAGGATTTCGAACTATCTGAGTCTGAATTAACAAGGATATCTTATATTTAGATGTTACAGAAAATTTTACTATTCAATATCTGTACTGTATTAAAATCTTAAATGGACAATGAAGTCAAAATACTGTATTTGGTTTAAATTGAAATTTTTATCACAAATAAAGCAATCTATAGAAAAAGAAAATACTTAAATATAAAAACCTAAATATATAAATCTTTTATGAAAAAAATATATATTGAGAAAGTATAAGAAAATACAAAATTTATATATTATTTATCACCACCATTAAAAAATATTCAATAATTTAATTTTCATTAATTTTAAATTAATTAATTTTTGATATATAATGAAATAGCTACTTAAATTATACTTATTGTTTTATTACACTTATATCAATTATATAAAAAGATTAATGAATGAAATAGTAAGGATAGGACTAATAACAATACAAACAGAATTCAAACTAGGTAATGAAAATCAAAATAGATAATACATTAAAAGATTAAAACATTTGCTGCTTTTAAACTTTTTTAAAAAATAACAGAATGACTTTGCATGTTTAATTACTATAATTAAATAGTTTTTTCTATTAGATATTGTTGTAATTTTGAAATTTAAAACAAGTTTTGTGTTTCAGTTAAATAATTGATATATTTTTGTATTTTTTTTATATGTAAAATGTCTCTTAATGAGATAAGAATGATATCAAAATATTAACAAACAGAAATTTAGAATTCATTTGAAATCTTTAAAATTTATGCAATATATATTCATTTGTTTTCTTCTTTTAAATTTAATGTATATATTTTTTTACTTCTTTAAAAAAGTACTGTACCTATGATATAAAGTAGTAGATTGTTACCAATTATCAAATTAACTTATCAAAAACAACAGATCATCATTTATCAAAAATCTTCAATTACTTGAGAATACCCTGTTACTGTTATATTAGTAGTACACATTCTCTTATTACCATTGTCATAATAATAATAAGATTACAACATTATAAAAGTGCAATAGTATTCATTTAGTTTTATATTTCTAATATAAAAGTTAAAAACTGCTTTCATGATGCGGAAAACTTTTCTAGTTAAACAGGAAAAATACAACAAAACTTTAAAAGAACATGATAAAGTATTGCAATTCACAAAAATAAAATGCTTCACTATAAAATAAGTTTTACATTCTTTTGAATTGCTATATTTGTCTTGCTTCTCACTAAAAATACAGCAAATACTCAATATATTCAAGCCATAACTATCAAAATATTTATAAAAAATATCAATTTATTATTTTAAATAAAATAGTTTTTTCCATCTAAGAAATGAAATGTGTCAAATATGAATAAAATTATTATTGAAAAATTAATATAAAATATTGATATAATTTTTCTTACAAACCAAAGTTTTTTTTATTATGTATGATAATATTTCAACTAATAAGAAGGATTATTAAAACATAAAAGATGCAAACAAATTATAAATAAATATTTAAATTGAGTAACATTCCTTCAAAAATTTAATAATTTATTAAAGCACTTTTAAAACAAATTTCAAAATACTTTTACTTTAAAATTTATTTGAAAATTTAATTGAAATGAATTGTTATTATTTAATGTATTTGTATACAGTATTTAAAAATTTAATATTAATTTATAAGAAATAGAAATGTTTCAATAAATATTAAATTTACTCATAACATAAAATTTGAAAAATCTTCCAAGTACTATTAGCTTTCTACCTATTTTCAGTTAAAGATCTTTGTTTACTTTCTCAAGTAAAATTAAAATGATACAAGATAGTTACATGCAGTTTATTTATTTTTTATATTTTAATAAATTTTTGTTTTGAAAATAAACATGATTTATAGCCATATTGGTTTGACTGCATTGTCTTACTAGTCTGAAAAGGATAAACTAACCACTGTAGTTAATCTACTGACTTAATTAATACATTTTTAATAGTTAGTGACATTGAAGAAATACTAATTTTTCAACCCAGTTAATGGACCATCTTCAAGTATTGAGAGATAAAAGTAGAGATGCATTTTCATATGAAAATTTATACATAGAATAAATTACTAGATTAATATTTGCTTTAATAATTAACATTATGGTCACAATTGATACTCTAAATTTTGAAAAAAATTAATCTTATTGCTAACTTTTGCACTGACATATGAATAATAAAGTCTATTGAATATGATTAATTATACAAGGATTTTTTTACTATTTTAAATTTTTATTTGGAAAACATAAAAATAACACAATGTGGTGCCAATACTAAGCACAATTGTTTAATATTGACAACACACAACTATTTACAAAATTCTAAAAATAGAACCTCCAAACATTTTTAGTTGTTCTATTTTCAGAAATTCTGTAAATCTGTAAATATTCCTGAAAATACTTGATCTGAAAATTGTATATATTTTAAATTATCATAAAGATATACATTAAAAAATAATTTTTATTTTAATATGAAGACAAAAACAAAATAGTAAAAATGATTTAATTAATTAACAAATAATTTTAATTTAATTACGATTGAAATAACTTTTACTAATATGTAATAAGCAACTGGTAACTTATGTACTGTACATGAAATGATATTGCACAAACAACAAAATACTATCTTAAAATAGCAAAACCATTCAACCAAAACAACATGCAATTTATTGTTATACTAAATAATGTTTCAAGAGAATGGTCTTACTATTTTAAGAAATTAATATCTTTGTTATTTATGCAATATTTCAATAGCAGATTTGCAAATACAATAATAATTAAATTTTTAAAGATTAATAAAAAATAATTTAGTAAATATATTTTTTGCAAATTTAAATATTTTTACTTCCAAGATTTGCAAATGATAATCTTCAGTCTATGATTTTTTGTTTTATAAGATATACAATCTGATGTTTATGCTTATGTATTAATTAATTTATGAACTTTCTTCTTTACTTGAAAATGAAAGTAAAGTTTTTTCAAAATTGATAAATTTTGATTATTAGAAATTACAATTTTAATTAAAAATATAATATAAATATATACTATATTATTACAATAAAGTTCATGAAAACAGATGGCTAATTTCAAGCTGTATAAATTATTTTTTCAAATATGTTTTACACAAATACAACTTTACAATAAATACAATTAAAATTTGAGCTCATGTATTAGAAATTTAACAATGCACAAACACTAATTATGGTTGCCAAATTTTTATGAAAATTGTGACAAAAATGTAAAACAAAATTTAATTGGAAAAAATTTATTCTGCAATAATATAAAATATAGTTTAGGTTAAACTGTGAATTATAATTAATGTAAATCTTTAACTAATGTAGGTCTCAAAGTTTAATTAATGTAATTCTCCACTGAATTAACTCATACTGCTCAAGGATCTGTGAATTATACAAACTGTTATATATTATTAAAGAATCAAGTAAACAGAAACAATTCTTGCATAGTAATTTTTTCTTTTTTTTTTTATATTGCAAGTCTACATTACTGAGTACGCACATACTTTTTCAACTAGAAGAGCCAAAACAGATAGGTAAACGGATGAAATATTAAATTTAGAATGATGGTCTTCTTGAATTGCCAATAGTAAAGCATATGTAAAATATTAAACACCCAATTTACAAAAGCACAGAAAAGAATTTAATGCAAGCAATTTCTACCACAGATTTTTATCTTTATTTGACAACAAATTTGAATTTTATATCAATTGGATGTTTCATATATTATCAGGAAATAAAAAAAAGAAAAGAACAGAACAAACATTGTGTTTATATACCTGATGCAATAATTTTGCTTACAAATAAATAAATANTGTGAAATTGAAATATTTTGATTAGATTACTCATTATTCTTCTCCTTGCTAATTAACTTTGAAAAATCAAATATATTAAGTAAAAAATGCTCAAAACCATAAAAAATTTTACAACCTATTATGATTTCATCTTTAACCACATTTTTATAAATTTTACCAAAAAAACTTTAAGTTGGAAAAAATTCAGATACTTTCAGAGAACAAACAAAAAATAAAATCAATAAATATCAGTATTAAATGCAAATTATTCTTTCCATTATTATAATCTTTTATCATATTAATGAAATTTTATTTGTGTTTAATGAAAGGAAATTTAATCATCATCTAATGTGAATATTAAAAAGGATAATATTAATGAAATACATGCTGAAATTGTCAAAAATTTGCAAAAATGACAAATTAATTATTACAAAAAATAATATTTTTTGGTTTTAGAAATCATAATGAAATAGAATGAACATGAGCAGGAGACACAGTTACAAAGAAATGTAATAGAGTGGCTTATATATCTAGCACTTCACATATTATCCGATAACTACTGCATTCTTATTTATAGTGTAAATTAGTTATTCATTGCAGTTCAGATATAGAATATATATATATATAATTAAATTATGTATATTACTTAATTAACTTTAATTTAATTTGTACATAATAGGGTGACTGGATGTTCCAATTTCCAAGTACTGTTCTTGGTTTTGCCTGTTTAATATTTAATTATAGAATCAATTTTTGAATAGAGCAATTTTATTAACACATTAATATAACATCAGCAATTTACAGATCAATAAATAATCTTAATACATTAGATATCAAAAATATTTCTCACCACTGCTTTAGTTTATTGATAGCACTTCAAATATGGCTTGTGATAGCACTTCAAATATGGCTTGTGATAGCACTTCAAATATGGCTTGATTTCTTCATTTTTTTTGTAACCAATGAAAACTGATCTGAAATTCTAGAGTTTATAGATGTTGATTTGACTTTTTGGGCTGCAATTTGAAAAAAGTGCAATGTGAAAAAAGTGTAAAAAGACCTATAAATTCCCACTGTTGCCTGTCTGTCCATCTTTCCTTAACCTTGACAACAAAATCAGATAGATGAAATCCGAGACCAGCTATGGAAACCTTTTGGACAGAAGGCCCCAATTAACTATATATGAACTTCCAATGCAAACTGGAAGTCATATTATTTCAATTCAAAAGTTTTTCCCTGAAAGCAGTTAATAGATAATCAGCATGACTATTGTTAAAGGAAAAGTATGATGTACAGGGGTAAGACACTACTAATATGAGGTGGAGAGCATATATTTTAAATGAAATAAATTAAAAATATGATTAAAAATTGCAGCCCAGCATTGTGACAATAAATAATTGCTTGTTCATTATAATTATATTTTTCAACATTTAGGGCAGAATTATACAATAAAACTGCTGGTAAACTATTTAAAGCAACTCCAGAATGTAATAAGAAACAGCCATTAATACTACATTCTTCTATCAGATAAGTTATTGATGGTGAAAGAATCATGCAAGTTGCTGATAATCCTGCAAATGATATCCTGGTAGCAATAGTTTTATATTTATTAAAATATTGATAAATAAGAATGAAGCTGAATCTGCTGACCAAATCTTCACCTAAATTGCTAAGTGAACCATACAATATGCTTAAGGAATATATGTCTTTATAAAAATATAAAAATGCAATTCCAAAAAAGTGTATTAAACATGAAGACACTATATTTTGATATTCAATGTATTATCTTGCTACAATTTACTTTGGATTATTTTGTTTTAGATAAATAAATTTTTTAAAAATTATCAAAGTTTAGTTTCATATCCCATTTTCACTGATTCTGAAATAAGTCCCTGATTAGATTGTAAATGATATGGTCAGCTTATGTATAATCAATTTAATTTTAACTTTTATGTACATTTTTTTTTTATAACAAAGCACCAATTTTTTTAACTTGATATCTTTCTCTATTGAAAATAATTGATCTAGAAATTTTTTATTAAATAAAAAATGAAAAACTTCAATTATCATATAAGGAGCAAACATTGATTATTTTAATGTTGGTGATGTATTGTGACAATCCTTTAGAAACAAAACTGTTATATTCTTTGTTTCAAAATATAATACATTAATACAAAATAAATATTATGCATTTTTTCAACTGTTTTTCAAACAATATTTGGAATTATGCATTTAAACTGAAAACAATAAAATGTAATGCAGATTAGAATTATTAACTACAATTTAAAATTAGATGTAAACTGTAAATAATAATAATAATAATAAGATGAATGCATAACATTATAAATTTTTTCACAGTATACAACTTATACTTTTTGATATTTTTAATTAATATACACAGGTCTGAAATAAATTGACATTTGTATTAATTAAATACTTTCATCCAGATGATATTTTTAGCATTGAAACAAATCCTTTGCTTTTATATTTTAAAAGACTTAAGTTACTTAGTATAAGAAGAATAATATACATATATGTTTCTCTCATTGATCTTTAAACATTTATACATAAATTCAAATATTAAAAAAAAAATTAAAACTTTTGATGAAAACTGTACAGTATGTGCAATATACATTAGCAAAGATTGCAACTGATTAAAATTAACATTAATGAATGACAGAAAAATATGTATTTGTTATAAGCAAAACAAACATTGCTTTGAGTCCCTAAATATGTGCAGAAATAACATTTACCTTCAGTCCATTAAACAAAGTTACTGAACAATAACTGATATAAATAATCCTTAATTTTTGATCTTGCACATTATTAATATTGATATTTCATATGCCATAAAAATTAATGGGTAATTTTGCAAGTTTTGATGAAATATTTTGATTATTCTACAGCTTTTCAGCTTATACTATTTTTTAAAAATTCAGAATAGTATCTAAGGAAAAAAATAGAAACCATCCTATATCAAAATCAAACTAGCACTCCTACTAGAAATAGTATATGCTCCATACCAGTTATGATTAATATGATGTAAATTTCCAGGTTTGAAAGAACAGATTTAAAAAGAAATATGTTGATGACTCAAGACATGACTCAAAACAGATCTACATGGCAATACAGTATTACTATTATATGGCAATTTCATTTCAATAAAAAATAGATATAAAAGTGATACCAGATCCACTGAAAATACTTATTTTTATTAAATAATTGAATTATCCTAGATAACTGCAAGTTTTACTAAAATTATTTGGGATCAGAAAACTTTCTTTCCTAGACCAGATGATTTTACCTGTGAATGAAACATTGAAGTATTATCAATGATGCTGATTTCAAAGGCATATTGTTAATGCTAGAAGTGTGAATCTTTCTTCTTTTTTATTGTTGAGTATCCTCATGTAGATTCAAAATATAAAATACTTTCATATATATACTTTTCCTTATTTCTTGACAGTAAAGTTTCCAAAAATAAAGAAAACAATCTTTATAGGTTTAACCTTCAGTATCAATATTCAACATTCTACATTGCTGAAACTTCTACATAGAATCTCTTATATACTAGTTCATGTTATGTTATGCAATATACAAGCTGAAATATTGCAGATTCATTCTCTTATACAATAGTTTAATTCATATTTTTATAACACTATTCCATATTTGGTCTTTATTTTCATCTAACTCCATTAGATAGATGACAATCAAGACCACATATGGAAAGCTTAAGGCAGGAGGCCCTAATTAATTATAAACAAACTTTCAGTCTAAACCAGAAGTCACATGATTTTTTAAAATTAAATGATGATTAAAATTGCAATGTCCCAATAATATAAATTCAATTTTTACAATTATATTTAACATAAATTCCACATTATATGTTGTATTATTATTCAAAAATGAAATTTTAAATTTATATACAGGAGATCCTCGTTACTTTGAAATTGAATAGACTAAGTAATTGCTACTTCAAATTATCTCTATACAATATGCCAAATGCCATGTAACTACCTTGTAATGTAATTTATTAAGCAAATGAAATATGGTTACCTACAGAGAATGCTATTTTCATTAACTAATAATAATAATATAAATAGAATGCAGGTAAACAGCACATGTCCAATGAGAACCTCACAGGTTACTAGATAACTTTTATAAAAAGTAAAGCAGAATTCCTCAAAATGTAGTCCAAATTATTTTTAAAGTGGCTTAAAAAGTAGTAAGTCACCCAAATGTAGTAGCTTAGAGGCCTTCAAATATCTCAATCTATTACTTGTAGCCCAATCTTGCAATCCTAACCATATTTGCAAACCAGCCATATTTTATGAGATAAGAGAAAAACAAGGTAGTCCAAGGATAAGGAGACACTCAAATATGTGTTACTATAAAAGCAAAGCCATAATGACCAGATTACAAAAGTGCAGTTACAAACTAACAGGATTTCGAACTATCTGAGTCTGAATTAACAAGGATATCTTATATTTAGATGTTACAGAAAATTTTACTATTCAATATCTGTACTGTATTAAAATCTTAAATGGACAATGAAGTCAAAATACTGTATTTGGTTTAAATTGAAATTTTTATCACAAATAAAGCAATCTATAGAAAAAGAAAATACTTAAATATAAAAACCTAAATATATAAATCTTTTATGAAAAAAATATATATTGAGAAAGTATAAGAAAATACAAAATTTATATATTATTTATCACCACCATTAAAAAATATTCAATAATTTAATTTTCATTAATTTTAAATTAATTAATTTTTGATATATAATGAAATAGCTACTTAAATTATACTTATTGTTTTATTACACTTATATCAATTATATAAAAAGATTAATGAATGAAATAGTAAGGATAGGACTAATAACAATACAAACAGAATTCAAACTAGGTAATGAAAATCAAAATAGATAATACATTAAAAGATTAAAACATTTGCTGCTTTTAAACTTTTTTAAAAAATAACAGAATGACTTTGCATGTTTAATTACTATAATTAAATAGTTTTTTCTATTAGATATTGTTGTAATTTTGAAATTTAAAACAAGTTTTGTGTTTCAGTTAAATAATTGATATATTTTTGTATTTTTTTTATATGTAAAATGTCTCTTAATGAGATAAGAATGATATCAAAATATTAACAAACAGAAATTTAGAATTCATTTGAAATCTTTAAAATTTATGCAATATATATTCATTTGTTTTCTTCTTTTAAATTTAATGTATATATTTTTTTACTTCTTTAAAAAAGTACTGTACCTATGATATAAAGTAGTAGATTGTTACCAATTATCAAATTAACTTATCAAAAACAACAGATCATCATTTATCAAAAATCTTCAATTACTTGAGAATACCCTGTTACTGTTATATTAGTAGTACACATTCTCTTATTACCATTGTCATAATAATAATAAGATTACAACATTATAAAAGTGCAATAGTATTCATTTAGTTTTATATTTCTAATATAAAAGTTAAAAACTGCTTTCATGATGCGGAAAACTTTTCTAGTTAAACAGGAAAAATACAACAAAACTTTAAAAGAACATGATAAAGTATTGCAATTCACAAAAATAAAATGCTTCACTATAAAATAAGTTTTACATTCTTTTGAATTGCTATATTTGTCTTGCTTCTCACTAAAAATACAGCAAATACTCAATATATTCAAGCCATAACTATCAAAATATTTATAAAAAATATCAATTTATTATTTTAAATAAAATAGTTTTTTCCATCTAAGAAATGAAATGTGTCAAATATGAATAAAATTATTATTGAAAAATTAATATAAAATATTGATATAATTTTTCTTACAAACCAAAGTTTTTTTTATTATGTATGATAATATTTCAACTAATAAGAAGGATTATTAAAACATAAAAGATGCAAACAAATTATAAATAAATATTTAAATTGAGTAACATTCCTTCAAAAATTTAATAATTTATTAAAGCACTTTTAAAACAAATTTCAAAATACTTTTACTTTAAAATTTATTTGAAAATTTAATTGAAATGAATTGTTATTATTTAATGTATTTGTATACAGTATTTAAAAATTTAATATTAATTTATAAGAAATAGAAATGTTTCAATAAATATTAAATTTACTCATAACATAAAATTTGAAAAATCTTCCAAGTACTATTAGCTTTCTACCTATTTTCAGTTAAAGATCTTTGTTTACTTTCTCAAGTAAAATTAAAATGATACAAGATAGTTACATGCAGTTTATTTATTTTTTATATTTTAATAAATTTTTGTTTTGAAAATAAACATGATTTATAGCCATATTGGTTTGACTGCATTGTCTTACTAGTCTGAAAAGGATAAACTAACCACTGTAGTTAATCTACTGACTTAATTAATACATTTTTAATAGTTAGTGACATTGAAGAAATACTAATTTTTCAACCCAGTTAATGGACCATCTTCAAGTATTGAGAGATAAAAGTAGAGATGCATTTTCATATGAAAATTTATACATAGAATAAATTACTAGATTAATATTTGCTTTAATAATTAACATTATGGTCACAATTGATACTCTAAATTTTGAAAAAAATTAATCTTATTGCTAACTTTTGCACTGACATATGAATAATAAAGTCTATTGAATATGATTAATTATACAAGGATTTTTTTACTATTTTAAATTTTTATTTGGAAAACATAAAAATAACACAATGTGGTGCCAATACTAAGCACAATTGTTTAATATTGACAACACACAACTATTTACAAAATTCTAAAAATAGAACCTCCAAACATTTTTAGTTGTTCTATTTTCAGAAATTCTGTAAATCTGTAAATATTCCTGAAAATACTTGATCTGAAAATTGTATATATTTTAAATTATCATAAAGATATACATTAAAAAATAATTTTTATTTTAATATGAAGACAAAAACAAAATAGTAAAAATGATTTAATTAATTAACAAATAATTTTAATTTAATTACGATTGAAATAACTTTTACTAATATGTAATAAGCAACTGGTAACTTATGTACTGTACATGAAATGATATTGCACAAACAACAAAATACTATCTTAAAATAGCAAAACCATTCAACCAAAACAACATGCAATTTATTGTTATACTAAATAATGTTTCAAGAGAATGGTCTTACTATTTTAAGAAATTAATATCTTTGTTATTTATGCAATATTTCAATAGCAGATTTGCAAATACAATAATAATTAAATTTTTAAAGATTAATAAAAAATAATTTAGTAAATATATTTTTTGCAAATTTAAATATTTTTACTTCCAAGATTTGCAAATGATAATCTTCAGTCTATGATTTTTTGTTTTATAAGATATACAATCTGATGTTTATGCTTATGTATTAATTAATTTATGAACTTTCTTCTTTACTTGAAAATGAAAGTAAAGTTTTTTCAAAATTGATAAATTTTGATTATTAGAAATTACAATTTTAATTAAAAATATAATATAAATATATACTATATTATTACAATAAAGTTCATGAAAACAGATGGCTAATTTCAAGCTGTATAAATTATTTTTTCAAATATGTTTTACACAAATACAACTTTACAATAAATACAATTAAAATTTGAGCTCATGTATTAGAAATTTAACAATGCACAAACACTAATTATGGTTGCCAAATTTTTATGAAAATTGTGACAAAAATGTAAAACAAAATTTAATTGGAAAAAATTTATTCTGCAATAATATAAAATATAGTTTAGGTTAAACTGTGAATTATAATTAATGTAAATCTTTAACTAATGTAGGTCTCAAAGTTTAATTAATGTAATTCTCCACTGAATTAACTCATACTGCTCAAGGATCTGTGAATTATACAAACTGTTATATATTATTAAAGAATCAAGTAAACAGAAACAATTCTTGCATAGTAATTTTTTCTTTTTTTTTTTATATTGCAAGTCTACATTACTGAGTACGCACATACTTTTTCAACTAGAAGAGCCAAAACAGATAGGTAAACGGATGAAATATTAAATTTAGAATGATGGTCTTCTTGAATTGCCAATAGTAAAGCATATGTAAAATATTAAACACCCAATTTACAAAAGCACAGAAAAGAATTTAATGCAAGCAATTTCTACCACAGATTTTTATCTTTATTTGACAACAAATTTGAATTTTATATCAATTGGATGTTTCATATATTATCAGGAAATAAAAAAAAGAAAAGAACAGAACAAACATTGTGTTTATATACCTGATGCAATAATTTTGCTTACAAATAAATAAATAGTTTAATGATTAAATTATATGTATATAATCAACAGCAATGTCATATAAACATGCAATTCATTGTTTTTAACAATATAAATAACTTTCTTGAACTGAATCAAGCTTTTGCAAGGTAATTATGTAAATATCTTAAAAATCATCAATTTCAAAATTTTTTGAATAAAATGTTGGGTATTTGTTGTTTATAACTTAGTATTTTGTTTTCTCGTGATATAAAAAGCATACAATACGAATTTATCCACATTTTACAACTAAAATACACTTAAACATTTAATGTCTACAAAATACCACTTGCACCGCTTACAAGTGCTTAAATATTAAGCATTACGCTTTATTAACACATTATATTGCCTTTATGTAACATTACTAACTTACTTTCATCTCTAAACATACGAAGACATGCAGCACTTCCACCATCTCCCAGTCTTCCCTCACCTACTAACTGATAATAGATGGCACAGATTAGATTTCCGGCAGAATGACGTCATCGTCATATCCGATTTAAGATGGCGGCGCCCATTGAGAAATACATTGTGCTTTGGTTTTAGTGTAATTTCACTCATTATTGTTATTTTTCACGATTTTATCTAATAAATATGTCGAACAGACATAGATTTTGGAAACCAGGTTTGAAATTTATGAACAATGATTATTTTTTTTTAAATTGTTAAATATTTTTATATATTTAATGAACCCTTTAATGAATATTTATTTTAAAAATTAAATGAAGGATTCGAAACGGGTGATCAAAGTACTGATCGACCTGAAGAAGGTGAAACAGAAAGGACTAATTTTGTTTATAATCCACATTCGTCGTTATCAATTCAGAAGCAAAGACAAAGATTGCCTATATTTAAAGTAAGATCAATTATTTTTCAAATAAAAGTGGGTTAGGGTAATTTTTTACTATGCATTACTACAATATGCCACATTATATTATGCATTATCACAATTGAATTGCTTGGTAAAGCTGCTTACAGTAGCTTTGTTAAAAAACAATTAGACAATTTCCATTTTACACTAGCCACTGCAGTGCAAGTGTAGTGATGTTTAAAAATGCTGAAGGAAAAAATTTAAGATTGTTGTTACAAATATTCAAATATTTGAAAAATTTGTTATAGTACTAAATACAAATGTTGACTATCTCTGATATAACTTTCAGGTATGCAGAATACTTTCAGGATCCTTTTCCCCACAACATACATACACAAAATTTTTCTGAAAATTATCTGCACACTAACACAAAAAATAAAACAATTTACAAACCAATATTATGTAGTTTAGAAAATTTAAATCAAATAATATAAATTATATCCTCCAAAAGATGGAACTATTCAGAGTAAACAACACAACACACCATACATACAGAAAATATTCCAGCACATTTTAATTGGAAAAAAAAAACATTTTCAGCTACTTTTAAGGTGCCTGCTTCAGGTTATTAAGCTGTTTGAAAATCATATGAGATTCTTTATATTCCAAAACAAAATGTTCTATTGTAGCTTTTATATGAAATTATCTAAAATGACAACTAATATTAAATATATAATTGGTACATAAACACATGAATACAATGATAAGATGACAAAATTCACAAGACCCTTAAAATTTGTCAATTATATTCCATTTTAAGGAAAGTTACAGAGCATTGATTGTTAAGCTTGTGATAAATTAATACTTTCTTTATTATTGACTAGCAGACCCCGCCACGCCTTGTTGTGGCTCAAAATGTATCTATTATAAATGTATAACACTTCCCCCGTGGGGGAAAATTTTTCGAAAAATCCCTTCTTAGTGTACATTCTGTTGACGTACCCTATTAAAACACAATCAAAAACGCAAAAACCCGCATCTAAAATAGTATAATAGAAGCCAAGTTCTTCATAGTAAGCCTTAATCCTGTCTCTCTCCCCTGCGGGGGAAATATTGAAAAATCCCTTCTTAGTGTACATTCTGTTGACATACTCTATTAAAACGCAAAAAACTGCATCTAAAATAGTATAAATAGAAGCAGAGTTTTTTACGGTAAGCCTTCTCCTAAGGCTTACTGTAAAGAACTGTCCATCTCCCATGTTTAACGGAATAATATACAGCTTATGTTCCCCTTGAAGTTCCATTCTAAATATTGGTGAAAGAATTTTTGAAATCGGATGAGTAGTTTCGGAGATTACCTGCTGCATACAAACGTTACCTCTTTATAATATTAGTATAGATAGAAATGCCTTTGAATGTAGCTTTACAGATTACAATTAGCTTCCATGGTTCTTATTGTTTGAATATCAAATATTTTTCATTACAGTCTAGCCTCCCCAGCATGGAGACTTGCATATTGTATGAGTGTGGTGACATAATTACCTTTGGCAATGTTTTATTCTAGTAGCTAAAGATCTAATAGTAGAGCCAATATACAGTAGCTATTTGTTGCATCTGGAATTGATCATCAGTATTGTATATAGCCTAGGTGCATGCCTATCATTTTCATTATGTTTTCCATTTGTTTTTAATTTAAATATTGTAGGGTTTCACTTATGAGCTATGTTTATGCTAAGTCATTAACATTAATCTGATATAAATTTTGTTTAGTCTAAGTTCATAGTTGAGAATAAGATGCTTTTGTCTGTGGGTTATAAGTTATGTATTGTTGTTTGGGTTCTTTTACACACTATGGGTAAATTTGGTGATGAGCTTAGTATTGTATACATGTTTTATCACTGTACTTTTAATATCTTCTATTTCTTACTTAGTGTCTGAAAAATGCATGCAGTGAGAGCAAGTGCTGTTTGTAAATGTTCAAAATTCTGCTGAACGATATGAAGAATGTTTGGTAATTGAGTTTTATGGCTATTCCAACTTTCTCAGAACTGCTTTAATTTTCCTTGAACCTCATTCATGCAATTGGACACTTCTGCACTTATGATAACTTTTATGGTATCAATTACAATATTGCTTCATATTTGACTAAACATTTTGATTTATATAAATTAACTGCAAGCAGAAGTAAATTTGTTTTCTTTGAAAGAAAAAAAATGCTGAAACCTATATTTGTTAACCTCTAACAGCTTAACAAATATAGTTATATCAGGCAACATAGTTATTGCTAAGTACTTTTTTTTACAGTTAAGTTTCTTCATTACACAATATATCATTACAGTTTTTCTTTTACCTATATATATTTATGAATATATTTATTTATAAATAAAGCAATATACTTAAGTAGGATTTTTAGAGAATCAGTCAAAGATTACAATTTTTTAAATATTTAAAAACTATATTTTTATTTAATATAGTTTTTATATTTTATTATTAATAAGTTACATAATTCATATATACATCTTCAAATATATAATTCTGTTTTTACATGTTCTTGTAAAAATAAATTGATAAACCAATAAATGTAACAAAATTTGTTTAAACAAAATATTTCAGTTTTAGTTACTAAATCAGAGGACCATTGTAACTTCCTTATCAGCAAAATTTAATAAATTTATATTATTTGCATAAATTTTACTTTAATTTTATTTTTTATTTGAATATTTCAATTAAATATCCTAATATCACTAGCTTTTAACACCAAATGGCATACAAAACTATTTCAAACTTCAACAAACACTAAACTATTGAAAGAAATCAGAGGAAACATAACCATACAAACATAACATCAAATGTCAAATTAAGAGGTTTCTGACTGCTTCAGTCACAGGATAAAGACAGAATGAAAAACTGATTGCCATTGACTACATTCAAATAAGTTATAAAAAAAAACAACAAATCCTAAAATTTACTTGAGTATGCAAAGCAGCCTTAAATGAAAATTACAAGAATTTTTTTTTAATAGAGAAAATTTCTAGAAAAGAAATATGAATAGTTTTTTAGAATTAAAATCAAATGAAAATTTTTAGAGAGGCAAATTTATTGAAACATGTTAGATAAAAATAAACTGTGTAAAAAGACCTTGTTAAATCAAAATCATATAAAAAAATTTGTGTATCTGTGTCTATCTGTGTGTGTGTATGCTTGTGTAATAATGTAATTTTGAGATAAAATATTGAAACTGAAGGCAAAATATTTTTTATTTTTAGAATAGAAACCATATTTTACATCTTTTGGAAAATTATCAGACTTTGATAATAGTAGGAGAAACAGGATGTGGTAAAAGCACTCAAATACCTCAGGTATGTAATACTGTTGGTAATGAATATTTTGAAACCAGTTATCATATTTATTGATGAATCATATTTAAATCTATTTAATATACTTTACTATCTTTATTATATAAAGTATACCTGTAATTACACCCAGTCTTCCCTCACCTACTAACTGATAATAGATGGCACAGATTAGATTTCCGGCAGAATGACGTCATCGTCATATCCGATTTAAGATGGCGGCGCCCATTGAGAAATACATTGTGCTTTGGTTTTAGTGTAATTTCACTTATTATTGTTATTTTTCACNTTTTTTTATATGTAAAATGTCTCTTAATGAGATAAGAATGATATCAAAATATTAACAAACAGAAATTTAGAATTCATTTGAAATCTTTAAAATTTATGCAATATATATTCATTTGTTTTCTTCTTTTAAATTTAATGTATATATTTTTTTACTTCTTTAAAAAAGTACTGTACATATGATATAAAGTAGTAGATTGTTACCAATTATCAAATTAACTTATCAAAAACAACAGATCATCATTTATCAAAAATCTTCAATTACTTGAGAATACCCTGTTACTGTTATATTAGTAGTACACATTCTCTTATTACCATTGTCATAATAATAATAAGATTACAACATTATAAAAGTGCAATAGTATTCATTTAGTTTTATATTTCTAATATAAAAGTTAAAAACTGCTTTCATGATGCAGAAAACTTTTCTAGTTAAACAGGAAAAATACAACAAAACTTTAAAAGAACATGATAAAGTATTGCAATTCACAAAAATAAAATGCTTCACTATAAAATAAGTTTTACATTCTTTTGAATTGCTATATTTGTCTTGCTTCTCACTAAAAATACAGCAAATACTCAATATATTCAAACAAATCCTTTGCTTTTATATTTTAAAAGACTTAAGTTACTTAGTATAAGAAGAATAATATACATATATGTTTCTCTCATTGATCTTTAAACATTTATACATAAATTCAAATATTAAAAAAAAAATTAAAACTTTTGATGAAAACTGTACAGTATGTGCAATATACATTAGCAAAGATTGCAACTGATTAAAATTAACATTAATGAATGACAGAAAAATATGTATTTGTTATAAGCAAAACAAACATTGCTTTGAGTCCCTAAATATGTGCAGAAATAACATTTACCTTCAGTCCATTAAACAAAGTTACTGAACAATAACTGATATAAATAATCCTTAATTTTTGATCTTGCACATTATTAATATTGATATTTCATATGCCATAAAAATTAATGGGTAATTTTGCAAGTTTTGATGAAATATTTTGATTATTCTACAGCTTTTCAGCTTATACTATTTTTTAAAAATTCAGAATAGTATCTAAGGAAAAAAATAGAAACCATCCTATATCAAAATCAAACTAGCACTCCTACTAGAAATAGTATATGCTCCATACCAGTTATGATTAATATGATGTAAATTTCCAGGTTTGAAAGAACAGATTTAAAAAGAAATATGTTGATGACTCAAGACATGACTCAAAACAGATCTACATGGCAATACAGTATTACTATTATATGGCAATTTCATTTCAATAAAAAATAGATATAAAAGTGATACCAGATCCACTGAAAATACTTATTTTTATTAAATAATTGAATTATCCTAGATAACTGCAAGTTTTACTAAAATTATTTGGGATCAGAAAACTTTCTTTCCTAGACCAGATGATTTTACCTGTGAATGAAACATTGAAGTATTATCAATGATGCTGATTTCAAAGGCATATTGTTAATGCTAGAAGTGTGAATCTTTCTTCTTTTTTATTGTTGAGTATACTCATGTAGATTCAAAATATAAAATACTTTCATATATATACTTTTCCTTATTTCTTGACAGTAAAGTTTCCAAAAATAAAGAAAACAATCTTTATAGGTTTAACCTTCAGTATCAATATTCAACATTCTACATTGCTGAAACTTCTACATAGAATCTCTTATATACTAGTTCATGTTATGTTATGCAATATACAAGCTGAAATATTGCAGATTCATTCTCTTATACAATAGTTTAATTCATATTTTTATAACACTATTCCATATTTGGTCTTTATTTTCATCTAACTCCATTAGATAGATGACAATCAAGACCACATATGGAAAGCTTAAGGCAGGAGGCCCTAATTAATTATAAACAAACTTTCAGTCTAAACCAGAAGTCACATGATTTTTTAAAATTAAATGATGATTAAAATTGCAATGTCCCAATAATATAAATTCAATTTTTACAATTATATTTAACATAAATTCCACATTATATGTTGTATTATTATTCAAAAATGAAATTTTAAATTTATATACAGGAGATCCTCGTTACTTTGAAATTGAATAGACTAAGTAATTGCTACTTCAAATTATCTCTATACAATATGCCAAATGCCATGTAACTACCTTGTAATGTAATTTATTAAGCAAATGAAATATGGTTACCTACAGAGAATGCTATTTTCATTANAATAAATTTTTGTTTTGAAAATAAACATGATTTATAGCCATATTGGTTTGACTGCATTGTCTTACTAGTCTGAAAAGGATAAACTAACCACTGTAGTTAATCTACTGACTTAATTAATACATTTTTAATAGTTAGTGACATTGAAGAAATACTAATTTTTCAACCCAGTTAATGGACCATCTTCAAGTATTGAGAGATAAAAGTAGAGATGCATTTTCATATGAAAATTTATACATAGAATAAATTACTAGATTAATATTTGCTTTAATAATTAACATTATGGTCACAATTGATACTCTAAATTTTGAAAAAAATTAATCTTATTGCTAACTTTTGCACTGACATATGAATAATAAAGTCTATTGAATATGATTAATTATACAAGGATTTTTTTACTATTTTAAATTTTTATTTGGAAAACATAAAAATAACACAATGTGGTGCCAATACTAAGCACAATTGTTTAATATTGACAACACACAACTATTTACAAAATTCTAAAAATAGAACCTCCAAACATTTTTAGTTGTTCTATTTTCAGAAATTCTGTAAATCTGTAAATATTCCTGAAAATACTTGATCTGAAAATTGTATATATTTTAAATTATCATAAAGATATACATTAAAAAATAATTTTTATTTTAATATGAAGACAAAAACAAAATAGTAAAAATGATTTAATTAATTAACAAATAATTTTAATTTAATTACGATTGAAATAAATTTTACTAATATGTAATAAGCAACTGGTAACTTATGTACTGTACATGAAATGATATTGCACAAACAACAAAATACTATCTTAAAATAGCAAAACCATTCAACCAAAACAACATGCAATTTATTGTTATACTAAATAATGTTTCAAGAGAATGGTCTTACTATTTTAAGAAATTAATATCTTTGTTATTTATGCAATATTTCAATAGCAGATTTGCAAATACAATAATAATTAAATTTTTAAAGATTAATAAAAAATAATTTAGTAAATATATTTTTTGCAAATTTAAATATTTTTACTTCCAAGATTTGCAAATGATAATCTTCAGTCTATGATTTTTTGTTTTATAAGATATACAATCTGATGTTTATGCTTATGTATTAATTAATTTATGAACTTTCTTCTTTACTTGAAAATGAAAGTAAAGTTTTTTCAAAATTGATAAATTTTGATTATTAGAAATTACAATTTTAATTAAAAATATAATATAAATATATACTATATTATTACAATAAAGTTCATGAAAACAGATGGCTAATTTCAAGCTGTATAAATTATTTTTTCAAATATGTTTTACACAAATACAACTTTACAATAAATACAATTAAAATTTGAGCTCATGTATTAGAAATTTAACAATGCACAAACACTAATTATGGTTGCCAAATTTTTATGAAAATTGTGACAAAAATGTAAAACAAAATTTAATTGGAAAAAATTTATTCTGCAATAATATAAAATATAGTTTAGGTTAAACTGTGAATTATAATTAATGTAAATCTTTAACTAATGTAGGTCTCAAAGTTTAATTAATGTAATTCTCCACTGAATTAACTCATACTGCTCAAGGATCTGTGAATTATACAAACTGTTATATATTATTAAAGAATCAAGTAAACAGAAACAATTCTTGCATAGTAATTTTTTCTTTTTTTTTTTATATTGCAAGTCTACATTACTGAGTACGCACATACTTTTTCAACTAGAAGAGCCAAAACAGATAGGTAAACGGATGAAATATTAAATTTAGAATGATGGTCTTCTTGAATTGCCAATAGTAAAGCATATGTAAAATATTAAACACCCAATTTACAAAAGCACAGAAAAGAATTTAATGCAAGCAATTTCTACCACAGATTTTTATCTTTATTTGACAACAAATTTGAATTTTATATCAATTGGATGTTTCATATATTATCAGGAAATAAAAAAAAGAAAAGAACAGAACAAACATTGTGTTTATATACCTGATGCAATAATTTTGCTTACAAATAAATAAATAGTTTAATGATTAAATTATATGTATATAATCAACAGCAATGTCATATAAACATGCAATTCATTGTTTTTAACAATATAAATAACTTTCTTGAACTGAATCAAGCTTTTGCAAGGTAATTATGTAAATATCTTAAAAATCATCAATTTCAAAATTTTTTGAATAAAATGTTGGGTATTTGTTGTTTATAACTTAGTATTTTGTTTTCTCGTGATATAAAAAGCATACAATACGAATTTATCCACATTTTACAACTAAAATACACTTAAACATTTAATGTCTACAAAATACCACTTGCACCGCTTACAAGTGCTTAAATATTAAGCATTACGCTTTATTAACACATTATATTGCCTTTATGTAACATTACTAACTTACTTTCATCTCTAAACATACGAAGACATGCAGCACTTCCACCATCTCCCAGTCTTCCCTCACCTACTAACTGATAATAGATGGCACAGATTAGATTTCCGGCAGAATGACGTCATCGTCATATCCGATTTAAGATGGCGGCGCCCATTGAGAAATACATTGTGCTTTGGTTTTAGTGTAATTTCACTCATTATTGTTATTTTTCACGATTTTATCTAATAAATATGTCGAACAGACATAGATTTTGGAAACCAGGTTTGAAATTTATGAACAATGATTATTTTTTTTTAAATTGTTAAATATTTTTATATATTTAATGAACCCTTTAATGAATATTTATTTTAAAAATTAAATGAAGGATTCGAAACGGGTGATCAAAGTACTGATCGACCTGAAGAAGGTGAAACAGAAAGGACTAATTTTGTTTATAATCCACATTCGTCGTTATCAATTCAGAAGCAAAGACAAAGATTGCCTATATTTAAAGTAAGATCAATTATTTTTCAAATAAAAGTGGGTTAGGGTAATTTTTTACTATGCATTACTACAATATGCCACATTATATTATGCATTATCACAATTGAATTGCTTGGTAAAGCTGCTTACAGTAGCTTTGTTAAAAAACAATTAGACAATTTCCATTTTACACTAGCCACTGCAGTGCAAGTGTAGTGATGTTTAAAAATGCTGAAGGAAAAAATTTAAGATTGTTGTTACAAATATTCAAATATTTGAAAAATTTGTTATAGTACTAAATACAAATGTTGACTATCTCTGATATAACTTTCAGGTATGCAGAATACTTTCAGGATCCTTTTCCCCACAACATACATACACAAAATTTTTCTGAAAATTATCTGCACACTAACACAAAAAATAAAACAATTTACAAACCAATATTATGTAGTTTAGAAAATTTAAATCAAATAATATAAATTATATCCTCCAAAAGATGGAACTATTCAGAGTAAACAACACAACACACCATACATACAGAAAATATTCCAGCACATTTTAATTGGAAAAAAAAAACATTTTCAGCTACTTTTAAGGTGCCTGCTTCAGGTTATTAAGCTGTTTGAAAATCATATGAGATTCTTTATATTCCAAAACAAAATGTTCTATTGTAGCTTTTATATGAAATTATCTAAAATGACAACTAATATTAAATATATAATTGGTACATAAACACATGAATACAATGATAAGATGACAAAATTCACAAGACCCTTAAAATTTGTCAATTATATTCCATTTTAAGGAAAGTTACAGAGCATTGATTGTTAAGCTTGTGATAAATTAATACTTTCTTTATTATTGACTAGCAGACCCCGCCACGCCTTGTTGTGGCTCAAAATGTATCTATTATAAATGTATAACACTTCCCCCGTGGGGGAAAATTTTTCGAAAAATCCCTTCTTAGTGTACATTCTGTTGACGTACCCTATTAAAACACAATCAAAAACGCAAAAACCCGCATCTAAAATAGTATAATAGAAGCCAAGTTCTTCATAGTAAGCCTTAATCCTGTCTCTCTCCCCTGCGGGGGAAATATTGAAAAATCCCTTCTTAGTGTACATTCTGTTGACATACTCTATTAAAACGCAAAAAACTGCATCTAAAATAGTATAAATAGAAGCAGAGTTTTTTACGGTAAGCCTTCTCCTAAGGCTTACTGTAAAGAACTGTCCATCTCCCATGTTTAACGGAATAATATACAGCCTATGTCCACCCTGAAGTTCCATTCTAAATATTGGTGAAAGAATTTTTGAAATCGGATGAGTAGTTTCGGAGATTACCTGCTGCATACAAACGTTACCTCTTTATAATATTAGTATAGATAGAAATGCCTTTGAATGTAGCTTTACAGATTACAATTAGCTTCCATGGTTCTTATTGTTTGAATATCAAATATTTTTCATTACAGTCTAGCCTCCCCAGCATGGAGACTTGCATATTGTATGAGTGTGGTGACATAATTACCTTTGGCAATGTTTTATTCTAGTAGCTAAAGATCTAATAGTAGAGCCAATATACAGTAGCTATTTGTTGCATCTGGAATTGATCATCAGTATTGTATATAGCCTAGGTGCATGCCTATCATTTTCATTATGTTTTCCATTTGTTTTTAATTTAAATATTGTAGGGTTTCATTTATGAGCTATGTTTATGCTAAGTCATTAACATTAATCTGATATAAATTTTGTTTAGTCTAAGTTCATAGTTGAGAATAAGATGCTTTTGTCTGTGGGTTATAAGTTATGTATTGTTGTTTGGGTTCTTTTACACACTATGGGTAAATTTGGTGATGAGCTTAGTATTGTATACATGTTTTATCACTGTACTTTTAATATCTTCTATTTCTTACTTAGTGTCTGAAAAATGCATGCAGTGAGAGCAAGTGCTGTTTGTAAATGTTCAAAATTCTGCTGAACGATATGAAGAATGTTTGGTAATTGAGTTTTATGGCTATTCCAACTTTCTCAGAACTGCTTTAATTTTCCTTGAACCTCATTCATGCAATTGGACACTTCTGCACTTATGATAACTTTTATGGTATCAATTACAATATTGCTTCATATTTGACTAAACATTTTGATTTATATAAATTAACTGCAAGCAGAAGTAAATTTGTTTTCTTTGAAAGAAAAAAAATGCTGAAACCTATATTTGTTAACCTCTAACAGCTTAACAAATATAGTTATATCAGGCAACATAGTTATTGCTAAGTACTTTTTTTTACAGTTAAGTTTCTTCATTACACAATATATCATTACAGTTTTTCTTTTACCTATATATATTTATGAATATATTTATTTATAAATAAAGCAATATACTTAAGTAGGATTTTTAGAGAATCAGTCAAAGATTACAATTTTTTAAATATTTAAAAACTATATTTTTATTTAATATAGTTTTTATATTTTATTATTAATAAGTTACATAATTCATATATACATCTTCAAATATATAATTCTGTTTTTACATGTTCTTGTAAAAATAAATTGATAAACCAATAAATGTAACAAAATTTGTTTAAACAAAATATTTCAGTTTTAGTTACTAAATCAGAGGACCATTGTAACTTCCTTATCAGCAAAATTTAATAAATTTATATTATTTGCATAAATTTTACTTTAATTTTATTTTTTATTTGAATATTTCAATTAAATATCCTAATATCACTAGCTTTTAACACCAAATGGCATACAAAACTATTTCAAACTTCAACAAACACTAAACTATTGAAAGAAATCAGAGGAAACATAACCATACAAACATAACATCAAATGTCAAATTAAGAGGTTTCTGACTGCTTCAGTCACAGGATAAAGACAGAATGAAAAACTGATTGCCATTGACTACATTCAAATAAGTTATAAAAAAAAACAACAAATCCTAAAATTTACTTGAGTATGCAAAGCAGCCTTAAATGAAAATTACAAGAATTTTTTTTTAATAGAGAAAATTTCTAGAAAAGAAATATGAATAGTTTTTTAGAATTAAAATCAAATGAAAATTTTTAGAGAGGCAAATTTATTGAAACATGTTAGATAAAAATAAACTGTGTAAAAAGACCTTGTTAAATCAAAATCATATAAAAAAATTTGTGTATCTGTGTCTATCTGTGTGTGTGTATGCTTGTGTAATAATGTAATTTTGAGATAAAATATTGAAACTGAAGGCAAAATATTTTTTATTTTTAGAATAGAAACCATATTTTACATCTTTTGGAAAATTATCAGACTTTGATAATAGTAGGAGAAACAGGATGTGGTAAAAGCACTCAAATACCTCAGGTATGTAATACTGTTGGTAATGAATATTTTGAAACCAGTTATCATATTTATTGATGAATCATATTTAAATCTATTTAATATACTTTACTATCTTTATTATATAAAGTATACCTGTAATTACATATAAAATTTAGTTATTTTTTTAGTTAATATATAGGGTGATTCTGAAATCTGTGTGCAATTTTATATTTATTAATAAAAGAGAAATTTTGTGTGGAATTGTCTTAACATTAACATTGTTTCTATATGAGGTATTTGTAAATACTTTTAGTTTAAATTTGACAATGTTGTTGATTTTTGTCTTTTTTTCTCTCTACTTTTCTTAAAAATTTATTTTTTTTTAATTTATATATAATACTTTCCTACAAATCTGTCTTATTGTATTTTATAGGAAAATTTTGCAAAAGTTCTTTGCATATTTCTTTCAAATTATTATAAAAATTTTATTTTAGAAAACAAGTCTATGACATCACTGCCTACAGATCAATCCATCATCAAAAACATCACAACACATTTAACTTCACATTAAATATTTTTTATTTTGGAAATAATAAATTAATAAAATAATTCAGTTATTAAGAGCATGTAATCTGAATAATGACATGCAACTAAGTGATGTTATTGTCATTTAGTCAGTTACTATCCGTTTATCTGAATACTAGGTAGCCCAATGGTTCAATTAATGTTAACTCACTTAAAATTTAAATTTAAAACATTTTTAAAAAGCAGGTAAATTTATAAAACTAAAATTAAAATAAATTTAAGTTTGATTTTCTTTTGTGCAAAACACTGTTAAAACAATTTTATATATGTCACAAAAGAAAAGAGAGTTGCAATTAATTAAAAAAATAATTATAAAAACTAAATTAATACTAAATAAATTAAACCTAAAAATTAACTAAAACTAAAGGTAATAATAAAATTTAAAAATAATAAAATAATAATTAAAATTTTGGCCTTTATGCCAAAACTGAAACCAAAAAATAAAATCAAAACTAATTAAAACCAAATCAAATGAAAATTAAAATGTTTTTAAATTTATGTTATTTATGTGTGATGGTGACAGAACATTTTGCTTTTAGTATGTGTACAGATAAAATTTGTTATATAGATTTAGTTTTTATATTATTTTTATCTGTATTCTGTATGTAACCGAAAGTTATTATTCAAAAATCAAACTTAAAGAATAGTTGCTAAGGGAGCAAATGAATAGTTGTCTCTTCAACTCCAAGTCTGAGTCAAAAGTGAAGTTTTTTTGTGTCATCTATCCCTACATAAAGACCTTCCTTCTCTTTTGTTAATTAACGCTTTCCATAGATTCATGCTGAGTCCACAGAGGAAGTTAATGGGTGGTCTTTTTGAAGGATGAATTGTAGACCCCACCTGCAACCTGGTTGTGACCTACTGCTTCTTTCGGTGGGGATGGAACATTTTGCTTTTAATATATGTGCTGCTCACTTGCCAAATCGATTAACTCCATAAAATAAAAGTGGAGAAAAGTGACAAAATAATATACATTCATTTTTAAAATTCCTTTTAAAATATGAATTCAAATAAACATTGTAGAATGTATTATTGTAGATGTAACTTTTATTTAACAACATATAAAATGTATAATATATATGCATAATAATAACAATTATAGCATAGCATAGATGTGCTAAAATCATTATTATTACGACTTTGGTGTGATTGAGGGAGTTGATCGATTTGGCAAGTGAAAAACATAATAAAATCAAATTCAGTGTTCCCATAGTTTTTTATTATAGAGAAACTTTGTTATTGTACATTTTTTATTAAATATTTTTCACAAAAATAAATAATAACTGTTCTGTTACTGTTACAATGGTTGTTATTATTGTTTTAAATTCAGCAACATAAATGATGTCTTCTTCGTCAGCTGTATTTGAGGTCCCGTCATGTCAATTTGTTCTTAAATTTTTATAAGAATCATGTTTAATAGGAGGAATGAAAAAATTATTTTCAGTTTCACCCATCTTGATATAACTAGTATAACTTTTCTTTTTTCTAAAAACAATTGCCACCAAAATTAAAACAATTGTTCAATATTCCACAAGTATATTTACTTCTGCAGCAGTTGGACTGTAACTAACTAATTTCTTTTGCTTACTTTTTGTGATGAGATAACATTAAATAATTTACTGTTATCTGTAAGGCACTGGTCAGCACACACTGCAGCATTCAATCACAGTGTGTGCTGGCAGATTAATGTTACAGTGTGAAGTTAATTAGATTGGCTTCTGAAATAAATAAAATTTTGTCATTAAGTGGTATTGATCCTTATTAGGGAAACTTGTTATGAGTATATCAAGTGCTTTGACACTAAAGTTTAAAAAATCTGAAATGTGGAGATAATTGATTTGGCTTGTGAATGGCTCATATATACAGACTAATAATTTACTTTATCACTTCTAATGTAAAACCTAATGATGCATGAATATTTTGAAAGTACTGGTATGTAAAAATTTTACTAATATTATTTTCCATCTTAATTTCAATGTTTCTTTGAATATAATTACTGTCTCTTGAATTATATCAATTTAAACAGTTTTGTTACAGATTTCTGTACTAAGAATTACTTTTTTCATTATTTGAGAGAAATTTTTTTAACTTTTGCAAATATTCTGTAAAATATAATGGGACAAATCCATATAAACATACATAAAAAAAAATTGGTTGTATTAAGAGAAAATCAAAAGAAAATCAACAACAAAATCTGTTGACACTGCAATGAAAGCAAATATTCAACATATATAAATTAGGTATACTGTATACTAATTATATATAGTAGATACCTAATTTAATTATTAGTATATATATATACTAATAATAGCAGAGATAATATAATTAAATTATCATTAGTATTTATATGTTGAAATAAATTTTTAGTTTTACCAAAAATAATGCCAAACATTTATTATAATTCCAAACATGAAGGGCAAGAAGAATATGACTGTTGTTTTCATTACTCAATATATTCTTAACATGCCTTACTGGTCTCTTAAACTGAGCATTGCCACATGCATCATCTAGTGCTTCACTAACTAAAGATGTACAAATGTTAAAACTATGCAGTAAATAATATTTGAGAGTCTAACTTTTGAAGTTTATTACATAATACTTTTATCAATACAGAACTAATTTTCTATTTTATTTACAGAGCTTGTTAGTGATTCCAAACTGTTAGAAGTACACTATTTATTATGACATGTTTACTGTAATGAATAGTGTATTTTCTTCTAACAGCTGTTGTTAATTTTAATTCTGCAAGGCAAAGCATACAGAATTTCTCTTTGACTGTTACCATTTGGGACTATTAGCAGGATCTATAAACAAACTAAAATAAATTAGTTTTACACATTGATAAAATTATTACATAAAAAACTTCAAAAGTTAGGCTCTTAAAATATTATTTACACATAATTTGTACATCTTTGATTATTGAATAAAAAAAACTGCACACACTGTAGACCTGTCTTCTACATACATGTGATAAATATTCATGTGTTTTATGTTCTTCTGCATTTCTGAACTAAACAAGACTCTAGTTTGATATTCCAAATAAAAAATTACTTTATTCTTTTTAAAGCATATTTATGTTTATGGTCTTTTGAAGTCATTTAAAAGAAGGTTATATTTTAAAATTAATTGAATTAATCAAATTACTATATAATGTTTCTTATAAAAACTTTTTTAAGATCGCTGTAAGATATTTCCAATGGTAAAAAGCACAAGGAAATATAATGCTTTTATTATATTTAAAATATGAATGGATAACATTACTTTAAAAAAAAATGATATTATAGTATGCAGTCTTGAACGAATTACTTTTAAAATTTCATTAAGAAATAAACATTAGTTATGTAAATTCAAAATTTTAAAGACTCCTAAATATTAATTGGAAGAAAATAGATAATAGCTTTGTTTCAATGAATCACAAGATTTATTATAACTGAATATTTTGGAACACTTTTACAGTAATTATGATTTTTAATAAAAATTTTAAAATACTGTATTGCATATTCATGTGAAGTATATTTTTCAAAGTTGAATGTAAAAGTATTAGGTTAAATTATTTTGAAAATGTTTAAGTATGAAATATAATATAATTTATTTTATTTTTTTTAACTTAGTATTTATTAGAAGCTGGATGGTGTTCAAGTGACATGGTAATTGGAATTACTGAACCAAGAAGAGTTGCTGCAATAACAGTAATTATTTTTTATTTAAAATTATATTTATATATATATACAGGTATACCTCGCCTTACGTCGGTAATTGGTTCCAGGAAAACGACTTAAGTCGAAAAACGACGTAAGTCGAATTTACTTGTCTCCAAATCTACTTGTCACTAGGCTAAACCGTAAATTACCATTCCCGGTTCTGTATTTTATTTATTAATGCATTTTTAATAATATATGGTTAGTAAGGATCTATTTTAAGCTTACAAACAAATAAATTTTAGTTTTTAATATAGTACAGAAAAAGTAATCTAAATTTACGAATGCATGTACAGTACTGTAAATACAGTACATACTTGTAAATGTATATATTTTAATATGATTTTATGTGCTTTAAACATTTTTCTAGTGATATTACGACTTCAATATTTGTGGCGGACAGACGTAAAGTCGAATAAAATGACTTAAACTTGATTTTTATTTTTCCATATACTTTTTTGACAAACGACGTATAATCGGGAACGATGTAACTCGAAACGACGTAAGTCGAGGTATACCTGTAGTATAGTGTTTAATTTGAATTATAAAAATTTGAAAATGTACTAATTTTTATTTTTATAATTATAAAACATCTCCAGATTTTTATAAATTATATTTCAAATACTTTAATTTTTTAGAATCAGTATACTTTAAAATCTGAAACAGCACTAAAATAGAAAATTTTCTGCTGATTATTATTATTAGCAATTATTAAAAACAATTTTTTTTATTAAATTAATGAGTTAGTACTAAAAATTCTCAAATGATCTTGTACCTTTCTGGAATATTGCAGCTTGTGTGGTTTGACTAAAATACATTTGTCATCTGGGTAGTTTTCTCAGATAAAGGATATCAGTTTGCTTTATGCAATTATCCAGGTATATTCACCATTTATGACAAGATAAGATTCACATATTAAAGGTGGACTGAGATCTTTTGAGCCAATGGCAATCTAGATTAAAGTTTTAGATTCAAATTTATTTATTTATTTTATTTTATTTTATTTATTTTTTTGCTGAACCTGATTATCAGAAGGAGCAGAACAAAACAGATCTGTAAAACCCATAATTCTCATAAATACTAGATAGAGAAATACAGTAGAGCATCGATTATCCGACCCCCGATTAACTGTCACATCGGTTAACTGACCATTCTAGTTGGCAAATTTCAAATGCCCACTAGTGATGTGGCATTACAATATTTGGCTATGTCTTGGCTACTTTAATATTATTTTTGTTAAATTTTTGCCTGTTTTAGCTGGCATGAATGGCTCGACCATTGAAGGGAGGGCAGTATTTAAACGACACTTAATTTTCTAATTATGAGTGGTTGTTTGTTTCGTGAGCAATAAAACAATTTAAAAATAATTTTTAATGATACAATAGCGACGATTATTATTTTTAAAAAAATTTGTTAGGCTAAACATCAATGAAAATTCAACACAAAGTTGGTTAATAGTGATATACTAATAAACTAATTACATGGGATATACTAATATCCTAATATACTCTACTAATAATGTATCTTTTCCCTTCTTTTCGGTTATCCGACCAACCTGAGTTCCCAATTGAGTCGGATAATCGATGCTCTACTGTAGTAACAAATGGTTCATTGGTTCAATATGAATATATGTTTGGAAAATTTTTTCATTAGTCATCCATATTTCTCTTCTATATCATGTCATTCATTTCAAAGGCTTCTGGTTGTCTGATCAGTCTGAAATAGATTGCTTCTTATAATAGTGGATGTTTGTCTTGGTAGTTAACACTTTGTAAATCATACTTTTCAATACATTGAATTTTGTAGTAGTAATACATGTTGAAAAACATCATTACTGTTTTCAAATGTATATCTCAATTCTACCATCTCTTTCTTCATAATTTTTTTGGCTTTTCTACCCAAAACTATTCTATTACAACACCATTGTCAAAAATGTTTGAGAATGTCATAGATTGTGTTGTTTGGAACTTCTTCTCTTGGAAATAGCCAAATAGCCAGTAATATAGTCTTTTCTAACATTAATATTTCTAGAATAAAATTTGTTAATTTGTATTCACAACATGTCCATTTTTAGAACCAATAAAACAATAACTGCAGATGGATAACTATTACAAATCCATCAGAATACTTTTACACTGATGCTAATACAGAATTAGACATGTTAAAATATACAGAATTATAAAGATCCTAGCATCTTTTAATAAATTATCTAACAGTTTATTAAAAGGTATTGAGATAAAGAACAGGATTTAATTTAAATAAAAAACAAATTAAAAAAAAGACAAAATAAGAATTTATTAGTTAAAAACTATTAAATTAATAAAACATTTAAAATAAAAGAGTAACTTCTAATTTTCAACAATAGGAATTTTTAAAATAATTGTATGTAGAGGGTAAATAAATAATAAATTGTAAAAACAATATAATACATATGAAGGTTTACCAGAACATTTTTTAAATCATAAAATATACTAGATATTACAAAATTTAATGTAAATTTTATGATTTTCAAGAATACATAAATTGATTGCCTAATTTTATAAAACAGCATTTAATTAATTTAAAACAATATGATTCTTTTCAGCTTGCTACTAGAGTTTCTGAAGAATATGGAGGTATTTTAGGTCAAGAAGTTGGATATAGTGTTAGATTTAATGATAACTACAATCCAAAAGAAACAAAAATAAAGGTATTTGATATTGATAATGAAAAACTAAATTTTTTAAAATGTGTTTATAAAAAGATATAACTATTAAATTTATTAATGATTTTATTCAGTTCATGACTGAAGGAATTCTTGTAAGAGAAATGATGGGAGATCCTCTTCTCAGATCATATTCTGTTTTAATGTTAGATGAAATTCATGAACGCACCATGTATAGTGACATTATTCTTGGATTGTTAAAGAAAATATTAAAAAAACGATCGGATTTATGTCTGATAATATCTTCAGCAACATTGGAAGCAGAAATGTTACAAGAATTTTTTAACTTTAAAAATAATACAATTAATGGGTGAGTTATTTATTACTACTAGAATATGTGCCTAAAATGTCCTTAATTATATTAAATATAGTTTTTCTAAGTAAAACATTTTAAATAATTAAATTTAATGAAATAATAATTCATTTCGGATGTAAACATATAACATTGATTGTGACAAAGATAATATAAATGTACCTAAATATATACATTTGTGTACTATTTATATTGGTATAGTTTATATTGCAAAAAATAAAAGAATGATCTTCTACATAAACTTTAGAATGAAATATGAATAATTACTTACTTATTTTCATTCTAGAAATGAGACTTTCAAATAAAAGCTTCGTAGATGGTTATAGAAAGTTTATAATTAAACACTGTATATTTGTATATTAATATGAAGAAAAACTTGGTACTTTTTCTTAATTTGTATTTAAAATTGAAACTGATACATTGATTTCTGGAGTTAACAAAACCTAGTAGATTAACACTAAACTAATATATCATAATATAAATGAATAATTAAACACAAACAGTAGATATGTAAATATTTATATTAATCTGTGAAATTTAAAGTTAAAAACAAATCTTTTTTTTTTAATGGAATTATAATCATTTAACATCTAATATTTCCAAAAATAATAATCCTCATCCTTATCTTCATTCACAAATTATATAAAATTGAATATAAGAACTCAAAGAATGCATATGGACAGAGAATGTTAGTTTGAAGTTGTAATTAATAATCTACATACATAAAGAAAATTTGTTTGTCTGTTCTTTGTGTATTTGAAGACATTATGAGCTAACCAAACTTTCTAAAAGTCATTCTGTCATTTTGGAGATGGTCAATGACTAATTTTCATTTACAATAGGAGGACCTATATATTTTATCAATGAAATTTTGGTAGTCTGTAGTATTAGAGCACTAGTGAATATTACACTATGAACAAGTACAGGATACTTGCTAGAATAAAGAGGCTTTGAGTGTTATTTTACATTATTAATTATATTTTATTTATTACTAGCAGATACATACAACATTGCTTAAGTTAAAATAATTAAATTTTTAATATGGTTTTAATTTTATTGCTTGTCTTTATTAATTTTTTCTTATGTAATTCTGGATATCTCTGTAGTCATCTATATTTTGTCTTATTTTCTTTATTAAATGAAAATAAAAATAGGATAAAAAGAACACACCTTTAACAATCCAGCAAATAAAATTTACTAAAATAGAAACGTTTTCTATCGTTTTAACCAATCTTCCTCAGTTACCATAAAATAGAATGTAAATTTAAAAATAAATTAAAATGAGAATTCCAAAATAAATTTATAAATAACCGAAAATGTAGTTGTAGACAATAAAATAAATAACAAATAAATGTCTCTTAATAAAATTAATCTTCATAAAAAGACCACCATGCGGTAGCATGTGTCTGCATCTCTATGATTGATGCAACCGGTTCTTTTATGTGCTTTAAAAATCTCCAATCTTTCAAGATATTTCATTGAGTGTATATTTGTTGTTAGTTTGATAATTGATGCTTGCTCCCATTGGACATGAATGTCCTGTTGCCGTGCATATGCTGATAGCATGGTGTTATCAAGCTTCTTATCAATTGTATAGTTATTCTCCTTGAGCTGTTGTAAGTTGCGTGTCGTGTCACCCACATAGACTAGTTTAGATTTGAAACATTGGTCGTTTAATGGGATGGAGTAGATTCCCATGGCCGAATTATGGTTATATTGTTTTTTATCGTTCCTTAAAATTCTGAACTGTAGAGTTGTGTCAATATACTACTTGGAGATTATTAGCCTTGGCTGCCTTCTTATGTATTACCCTTAAAAATGGGATATAATTTAAAATCACCCTTTGTTTTTGGTCCAATGAGGTTATTGGTTGAAGGGTTGTGATTAATTTCTCTATCATTTCCCTTGGGTATCCTTGTTGTTCTGCAAGTGAAAATGTCTCTTAATAAAATTAATCTTTATAAAAAGATGTTTCGAATCTAAACTAGTCTATCTGGGTGCCACAATGCACAACTTACAACAGCTCAAGGAGCATAAATATACAATTGATAAGAAACTTGATAACACCACGCTATCAGCTTATGCACAGAACCAGGACATTCATGTCCAATGGGAGCAAGCATCAATTATCAAACCAACAACAAATATACACATGATGAAATATCTTGAAAGATTGGAGATTTTTAAAGCACATAAAAGAACCGGTTGCATCAACCATAGAGAGACAGACACATTGGTTACTGCATGGCGGTGTTTTTATTAAGAGACATTTATTTGTTATTTATTTTATTTCTGTAATTATTTATTTTATTACTCACAACTATATTTTCAGTTATTTATGTATTTATTTCAGAATTCTCATTTTCACTTATTTTTAAATTTATGTTCTATTTTCACATTCTATTTTATGGTAACTGAGAAAGAGCAGTTAAAAGGATCGAAAACGTTTTTATTTTTAGTAAATTTTATTTGCTGGATTGTTAAAGGTGTGTTTTTTATCATATTCTATTTATCCAGTACGTACAATAAATAAAAAATAGACTATGCATATTACAGTGACTAATGAAGCTATGATAAAAATATTTTAAATGTAAAAACAAAATTAATAACATTAATGAGGTCTATGAAAGGACATAATGTAAATTTGTTTGTTATTTATTCTAAATTTTATACATTAATGTTGTTCTGGTCATTTCAATTATTAAAATTAATGGAGTTGATGATTTTAAAAAATGAACTACAGTATGTAAAAGTTTGGATTTTTAGAAAATTATTATATTTAAAATAGATATATCCTTTCAATTTTATTTTTATGATTAATTCCATTAGGATTGAAGATACCTCTGTCATATTATCAATAGAGGGTCGTGAATTTCCTGTTGATGTTTATTATCTTAAGGAACCTACACCAGATTATGTGAAAGCATCTGTTGATACAGCAATGAAAATTCATTATTCAGAAGAAAAAGGTGATATCTTAATATTTTTAACAGGACAAGAAGAAGTAGAAAGTGCAGTTACTTTATTAATGTAATTTTTATTTAAGAATATTTTCTTAAAATTAAATTTTGCCTCCTTGTAAAAATTATTTTTTTTTATAGTGAACATGCTAAAGAAATCAAACAAAAACAAAATCATAATAAAATATTTGTTTTACCTATGTATGGAGCTCTTCCTGCTTCAGATCAGGTAATATATGTGCAATTAATTTAAAAATCCTTATCAAAAACCAAAAATAACATGCCTGAAATAAATTTCAAATTCAATACAAAAAGTTTTGTAATCAGTATTCTTTTAATTTATTATAATTGAATAACTAATATCCATTCAAAAAATTATTTTGTTTTCTTATCTTCCTTAAATTTTTTAAATAAAAAATTAAAATAAGAAACAAAATTTACAAGTATAATATTCAGATTATTGAATACATTTAAATTAATATACAGTTGTTAGTGATGATTGCTTTTAGATTAAATATGCATTCATATCAAATATAGAATTATCACCATATAATATGATAATGATTCTACATTTGATATGAATACAAATTTAATATTTGATAAAAAGTTCTATTTTAAAATATTCAGTATTATAGATTATAAATATTACATAAGCATTTAGAATTTCAAATATTATGAATTGCATAGTATTGCATATTGTACAATTTAATTATTTATTTAATTCATAAAATATGGCATGAAATAAGTTATCATTGAAACATTATTCTAAGTGCTTAATTAAAACATTTAAAGAAATTTCTGGTATTATTGTCTAGTTGAATATTTTTTATTTTTTTTTGTTTTAATCCAAAAAAAATTGCCAAATTTTCTTTCAGTAAAACATCACTGTAAAAAATGAATTGTTATGCAATTACATTAGAATTTCTAATATATGGAATAAAAATGTATCAGTTTTAAGTATAAAAATATATTTACATTTTTTATTTTTAATTTGTATTAAATCTTGCTTTCATTTTTTTTATTTAAAGACATTGATATTTTTTCTCATTGATTGATTGTCAGTTAGTGTGTTGCATCAGCATATTAAAACTATATGGCTAGTCTTAGTTACACTCATTATAAGCAGATCTGATCCATAAAGAAATCAGCCCACATGGATAATCAGTTGAGTACTGATACTACTCATGATAAATTATAAGGATCTGAATTGGGCTCAGATCTAGATTTATTATAATGAAAGACTGAGAGCTTACTTCACAATTGTCAACTTTTAAAAAGTTCTGTTCAAAAATGGATAAGGTAGTCATCATCAAAGAGTAGGCTGATGAGGGACAAGAAGATCCGAAATGCATTCCCAGATAATATAAACCAATAAATGTTGATTTTCTAATTAGGTGATATTTCGTATTGTGTTTAATAAGTCTAGTATCATAATGGATGTTGATGGCTATTAATGAACTAGCAGACAACAACCAGACATGAAGCAAATACAAGAAATAGTTATAAATATTTATGTTTTTATTAATATTGCCATTATTTAAAATAATCAAATTTATTAGAAAATACTAAGTTATTCATTAATTCTTTTCCTTGCTTAATATAGTACAAGTCATACAAGAAATTCCTGAATAAAGGCACTGACACACTTATTTAAGTTTAGTTTTGTTTTGGTTGCTATGCCTTGACTCTGGTCCAGCATAGTACACAGCCACCGGTGTCAACCGAGTATAACCCACTAAACCCAACATAATAATAATAATTTTGGCTTGATTTGACTATTGTGTTGTCATTTTAACATCTTATATTTTGTAAAAATATAGAAATATGATTGTTCATACATTTATGCTGTATTGGTTTTTGTAGGACTATGTTTCCTAATAGAATTTACATTGTTATAATATGAAATATTTCAATATAATTTAGTTTTCCTATATTAAAATTTTGTTTGAATATTTATTATACATATAATTAATAATAATAATAATAATAATATACAAATATTTAATATACAGAGTATCCCATATGTCTGGCCGCTTAGAATTTATTTTGATGTTTGTTTATTCTTTTACAGGTGAAGCATGGTGCTAAGTAAGGTGGAACAAATTCAAGTTATTTTGATGATGAGAACCCTCAGTCAGCATGAAGTAGTTGAAGTGTTTTAAAGGCTACATCCAGACTTCTGTATGTTGTGATTGGTGGAAAGTTTGGACACAGCCTGCTAAACTTTTAGCAGCTTAATGCTGACTGAGTGTCCTCATTGTCAAAATAAGTTGAATTCATTTCTATTTACTCAGCATCATGCTTTATCTATAATAGAATAAGCATTAACATAACTTCTAAGAAGGCCAGACTGATGGACATCCTGTGTACATGTATATGTGTATATATATAAGTGAAACCCCATTTATCCAGATCCTGTTGTTCATCTAGATTTCTGTACTATCTGGATTGGTTTCAATAGTTGTTTCTTTTTAAATCTTTACACATTTTGTGGTGAAATTATGAATTTTTTTCAACTTTTGTGAGATTATTGAAATATTATTTACAATTGTAATATATACATACAGTATCTATGTAACAATCTCGCATTTGCAAGAATAAAAATACACACTTCTCATATGTTCTGAATAATAATAAGTAAAGCATGCAAGTTTATTTTCAATCATTAGAGAGTATTTTCAGCATGAAATTTTAGACTTTAACTTCAATACATTACTCATTTCAGTTTATCTGGATTTTCATTAATCTGGATCAGATTTGGTCCTGTTTAATCTAGATAAACAAGGTTTGACTTTAATGTAAATCATAATTATCACAATTTAAAATTTTTAAATATGTCTGAAATATATTGCATTCTTTTCAGATGAAAGTTTTTCAGTCTACTCCAAATAATGTTAGAAAGATAGTGGTTGCTACAAATATTGCAGAAGCATCACTTACAATAAATGGAATTGTATTTGGTAATGCTGTTGTTATTGATTTTCTGTTCTAATAAATTTATGTTTTTCCTATAATAGTCAAAAATATTACAAGTAAAATTCATAAATCTTTTTATAATTACAGTATAACTTAATTCAAAATATTCATTATAACAATATATGATCAAATATGTTTTCTTTATAAAAATATTTTTAAAGCTGATTTTTAATTTAAATTAGTTAATATTCTTTAATTACAGTAATAGATTGTGGATTTGTAAAATTACGCTGCTACAATCCTTATACTAATACAGATTCACTTATTGTTGTACCTGTATCACAAGCTTCAGCTGAACAGAGGGCATTATAGATTATAAATATTACATAAGCATTTAGAATTTCAAATATTATGAATTGCATAGTATTGCATATTGTACAATTTAATTATTTATTTAATTCATAAAATATGGCATGAAATAAGTTATCATTGAAACATTATTCTAAGTGCTTAATTAAAACATTTAAAGAAATTTCTGGTATTATTGTCTAGTTGAATATTTATTATTTTTTTTTGTTTTAATCCAAAAAAAATTGCCAAATTTTCTTTCAGTAAAACATCACTGTAAAAAATGAATTGTTATGCAATTACATTAGAATTTCTAATATATGGAATAAAAATGTATCAGTTTTAAGTATAAAAATATATTTACATTTTTTATTTTTAATTTGTATTAAATCTTGCTTTCATTTTTTTTATTTAAAGACATTGATATTTTTTCTCATTGATTGATTGTCAGTTAGTGTGTTGCATCAGCATATTAAAACTATATGGCTAGTCTTAGTTACACTCATTATAAGCAGATCTGATCCATAAAGAAATCAGCCCACATGGATAATCAGTTGAGTACTGATACTACTCATGATAAATTATAAGGATCTGAATTGGGCTCAGATCTAGATTTATTATAATGAAAGACTGAGAGCTTACTTCACAATTGTCAACTTTTAAAAAGTTCTGTTCAAAAATGGATAAGGTAGTCATCATCAAAGAGTAGGCTGATGAGGGACAAGAAGATCCGAAATGCATTCCCAGATAATATAAACCAATAAATGTTGATTTTCTAATTAGGTGATATTTCGTATTGTGTTTAATAAGTCTAGTATCATAATGGATGTTGATGGCTATTAATGAACTAGCAGACAACAACCAGACATGAAGCAAATACAAGAAATAGTTATAAATATTTATGTTTTTATTAATATTGCCATTATTTAAAATAATCAAATTTATTAGAAAATACTAAGTTATTCATTAATTCTTTTCCTTGCTTAATATAGTACAAGTCATACAAGAAATTCCTGAATAAAGGCACTGACACACTTATTTAAGTTTAGTTTTGTTTTGGTTGCTATGCCTTGACTCTGGTCCAGCATAGTACACAGCCACCGGTGTCAACCGAGTATAACCCACTAAACCCAACATAATAATAATAATTTTAGCTTGATTTGACTATTGTGTTGTCATTTTAACATCTTATATTTTGTAAAAATATAGAAATATGATTGTTCATACATTTATGCTGTATTGGTTTTTGTAGGACTATGTTTCCTAATAGAATTTACATTGTTATAATATGAAATATTTCAATATAATTTAGTTTTCCTATATTAAAATTTTGTTTGAATATTTATTATACATATAATTAATAATAATAATAATAATAATATACAAATATTTAATATACAGAGTATCCCATATGTCTGGCCGCTTAGAATTTATTTTGATGTTTGTTTATTCTTTTACAGGTGAAGCATGGTGCTAAGTAAGGTGGAACAAATTCAAGTTATTTTGATGATGAGAACCCTCAGTCAGCATGAAGTAGTTGAAGTGTTTTAAAGGCTACATCCAGACTTCTGTATGTTGTGATTGGTGGAAAGTTTGGACACAGCCTGCTAAACTTTTAGCAGCTTAATGCTGACTGAGTGTCCTCATTGTCAAAATAAGTTGAATTCATTTCTATTTACTCAGCATCATGCTTTATCTATAATAGAATAAGCATTAACATAACTTCTAAGAAGGCCAGACTGATGGACATCCTGTGTATATGTATATGTGTATATATATAAGTGAAACCCCATTTATCCAGATCCTGTTGTTCATCTAGATTTCTGTACTATCTGGATTGGTTTCAATAGTTGTTNTTTCATAAACTTGAAAAAAATACAAGACCCGAAATTCAACGTACAAGTTTGACATCAATTCTTCTTCAATTAAAAGCTTTGGGCATTGATAACATTTTAAGATTCAATTTTCCTGCTGTAAGTATACTAAACTAGAAAAAGATTTTAAAGAGACATTACATAGTTTTAATAAAATTTTCTTTAATAAATGATTTAGCCACCAGCATCTAAAAATGTAATAAATGCATTAGAATTGTTATATGCACTTGGAGGTAAGAAATTTTTATTTAAAAGTAATGAGTATTGTGTTGTACTATTTATTTAATGTGATTTATGACAACTTATATTGTTAATAATTTAAAGAACAGAATTAGAAGAATATTGTCTGAGTAAATTAACTGTTCATGAGGGCAAACAACAAAAAATTCACATTAAAAAATATACAACATTAAAATAAAATTTTTAAATTAAAATCAAATACTTTTGTTTTAAAACTTATTTCATGCTTATATAAATATTTAGCTCTAGATGATGATGGGAAGTTAACAAATCCTTTAGGTGTGAGAATGGCAGAATTTCCATTACATCCAATGTTTGCCAAAATGCTTTTAGTATCAGGTATAATGATAAATCTTATCTGCATAGAAAATATTCTTTCATAATTCAAAATATCAATATATTACTTAATATAAAACCTCATTATTTAACTTTATTAATTATATTTTAAGATAGCAATATTATTATTGCTGTTATTACAAAAAAACACATAATTATAGAAAAATTTTATTTATCATTTTATCAAAACATCCATTTTTTGAAAAAGTCAGAAAAATGAAAAAGTTAAGATTTTCAGAACATTCATCATTCCATCTTCAGATTATTGTCATTTTTAATGAATATTCAAATTTCAGCATTTTTTGGACATTTATTCTATACAAGCATATAAAATGCATATACAACAAAGAAGTTTGAATTTCATTTCATTCATTAAATCATATTTGGACTTTCAAATGGATTATAAGAGCAAGCACAAGGACCAAAAATACTAATAGTAACAATAATAAAAAAAAATAATTAAGGTAGTCATAAAATGAATGTTTTAATAAAGTGGTTAGTAAGAGCATATGTTCATGTTCCTAGAATAGAAAAGTTTAATATCTTGCTTTAAATGTTATTTACAGCTGAATTTGGTTGCTCTGAAGAAGCAGCTACCATAGTAGCTTTGTTACAAGTACAAAATATATTTCTTTCACCTCCTAGACAGACAATGCAAGCTGTTAGTACTTTATTCAAAAATTTGTTATACTTATATATATAAAAGTGTGTATGGTTTTCATTTTATTATATGCTTAATTTTTTGCATTATTCCATTATTGCAACTTACCTGAAGATAATCTTTAAAAATGCTGAAAACATTAGTAATGAAATTACTTTTGCAGCTTTTTAGGTGTCTTAATTAAGGGTCTGATTTTGGTATTATTCTTAGATCTAATAATAAGCAACAAATCTTTATATCCTAATTAATTATTGTTAAATTTTAGAAATGCTGTAGATTATACAAGGGGTCCCATTTTAATTAGTCATCCAGTAATATCTTGAAAAGTAAAACAAGATGGCACTATTGGTTTCCTCACAGGTGGCATTTCTATTGCTGAAATGAACATCAACTTTGTATTTTCAAATGGAAATTCCCATTTTTTATTTTTTATTTAAATTCTATAGAAAAATAAGATTTTCATTTGGAACAATTTAATCGAATGATGCAACTTGAAGAAGTTAAGATGCATTGGTATTTTTTTAGTTCAAAAATTATATGCACACACACACACACACACATACACAGGTATTCCTTGTATAACTTGGTAGATATGTTCCAAAAGTACCATGTTATGTGAATTTGTGCTATACAAAACAAAGCGNCCAATAGAACTATGTCATCCAGGTTACTTACGTTACTCCTACCCAAGTCTCCCTAGTCCCTAACTGTACCTGATTTAGAACTGGCATGCACTGCACATTATTCTTCGTATTACAAAATGACATTATGCATGTGTCAGGAACTTCTGTTTGAACAAACCTCACCTGCCGTCCAGGTCAGTGATTTTAAAAAGGTGGCAACACTAGCATGGAATTTTTCATTACTTATTCTGTGATGAAACTGAATTTTAGTCTTTTAAATTGAGATACCTAAATAAGGGGACAGTGAAATTTTCCTTTGCCCCAGGTGGCTGACACCCACGCTACGCCACTGACTAAAATATTAATTTTTGTAAATGTATATATATGTATTCATATTTATGCGGTGCTGTTTTTTGGTGAAAATGTACCAGTATGTGTACCATTACACTTTTCATGAGCTTTAAGAAGAAACTTTAAATCATTTGAAAGTAGCACTAAATAAATTTATGTTTTGTAACATTGTTAGATAATTTGAATTTATATCATGTTGTATGTTGGCAATGCTATTACAAAATATCATTTGTTGGCTGGATGGCCAAGGCAAGTAAAAGTATCTGGTGGATCCTGATTGAATCTGTGTAAGGAACTCTAGAAACTTTATACAGATAAATATTGGGCTCTTTCCATTGTAAGCCTGGCCAGATCCAAGATAGGCATGATTGAAAAGGACATCTTACAGCTATATTTACAACCAAGGATCAAGAGAATTAACCAATTACCATTTACTTTACTTTTACTATGTGAACATGTATTAGCTAACTTTTAATTCTAACTCTTGATTCTTGGTCATGAATGTGGTTGTTAGTACTCATAAGATGGAAAGAGTTTTAAAAACATAAATTGTGATAAAATGGAGCACTTGTACAGACAGTAACAAGTAAATCACCACAGACTGCTTGAGAATGACATTATAGTTAGAAATATGGTGGAATCAATAAACCAGACAATGTCAAATGAATATAAAAGCAAACTTAGAAGTATGTTTTGAGTAAATTTCTGTATGTTTATTTTTAAATACATTTGTGAATTGATTTATCATAAATAAATTTTGTTTTTCTGATTCCTTTCTTTTCTGATGGGAATCTTAAAACTGGTGAATGGTTTAGTTCAGAGTCTTGCTTAACTTTTATCAGAAAATAGCACTATGTAATATATATATATATATATTACATAGTGCTATT
>NW_019384381.1:430422-579167 GCF_000671375.1 Centruroides sculpturatus
TTACCACGAGATGTCGCTGCTTCATGAGGCCATGAAGCTCGACAAGCGTAGCTGTATTTACTGTATGTCGTGACGCTACTAAACCACGTGTCGAAACGCAATCGGTGTAAATACACTACAGTCAGAATTAATTTATTACAAAGAATATTTGCAACTGTTCGTTATTGAACGGCAAATCTGTCTTTTGTCTGATATTCAATGTTTATATTGCAGCTTTAAAAGATGACTATTGTTCATTATTTTTATCAAAATATTTCAAATTATACAGAATATTATAGAAGTTATTGTAAATAATGTGTAAATTTTTTTTCTTAAACTCTTTTAATCTCAAAATTTTTCTGCTGAATTTTCAATCTCTTACTCAAAATTTCTGTTTACTTTTGATATATATTTAGAAAAATTACTTTACATAAGAGTTTATCACACCAAGTAACCAATCTAACATATTTTAAAATTATGTACAGTACAGTAAAAATAAAAAATTTTAAAAATGTCTTAGATTGGTCACTCGATGTGATATACTCCTACGTAACTATATAACTACCTTTAACGTTATATAACTGCCTTTGTAGTTATATAAATCAAATACTACAATATAACGAACACTAAAGCGAAAAGCATAAAATGTGTTTGGTTATATCAGCCTTCCATTGTTACGTTTATCGCGGTACTTGAAAGATACGCAATAATACAAGTTCATCCATCAAGTAGTAAGCAATTAAATCAGCCATATAATATCTTAAAATATTTAAGATATCATTTTTTCCTTAATATTAACTCTAAGGAACTGTACCATTCGCAGCCGAATATTAAAACAGTAGAGCGTTGTTTATCCGAAGGTCGGTTATCCGAAGGAATTCCAGTCGACAAATTTAAATTTTCGCCAGTGCTGTGGCGCTGTAATCTTTGGCTATGTCTTCGGCTACTCAAATATTTTACGTTTTTGATACTAAATTAACTTTTGAAGTATAATTTTTTATTGTTTTTATATTTTTCAATATATTTATTTTGTTTGTACAAAATAAAAAAATAATTTTTAATGATACAATAGTCTTCGTTAGGCTTAACATCAATGAAAATTCTATGCAAAGCGACACGCAACGGAGAAAAATTTCAATGTGGGCTAGGTTAATATATTTTTTTGTACATAATTGGTTATCCGAAATATCGATTTTCCGAACAACCCCAGTCCCCAATTGATTCGGATAAACGATGCTCTACTGTAATTGTATTATATACAAATCAATGAAATGCCACGATAATTTGAATCAGTGTAAATTTTGAGCTTTTTTTAAGGCTTTGAGCAGACCATATTATATCAAAACAGCATTAATCGAGAAAGTGCTAAACGAGGTCTTACTATACTTTTAAAAAATATAAAAGTCAAAGTGTAAAACCATTTATAAATACAACAACCAGTACATCATGTATAAATTATTATATTTTTAAATTTCATGTAATAACTTCATTGGAAAAGATTACAAGTTATACTAATACACATTGAGCTATATGACTGTTTTTAATTCATGTATTTATTAAAAATCACAAAGGTTTAAATCCTGATCCTTATAGTGGTATGAAAATTTTATATCATACAGCATGTTTCTGAATGATCATATAATAAATAAGTTATATATTTCGTCAAATAAATCTCAGTCATTATATGAACATTAATTATTTCCAAGAAAAAATTGTAAATGTTTATAGATTAATGTATAAAAAGTATGTTTTAATGTGATAATTAGTTTCATAATGACAAAAGCATACAAACTCAAGTTAGATCTTAACTTACAGACAATCACAGAAACCAGAGCTTTTTATCCTCCTTGAAATTGTCATTACCACATTAACATTTTAGTAAAATACAAATTAGCATATAAATATTATAATTAAGAATGTTTGAAAAAATAATGCTTAATAACATGTTTAAAGATAATTAGTTTTATAAAAGTAAAAATCTCATTGAAAGAGTATTAAGAATGGTTATATAATATCAACTGCACATTGGGTTGTATACAATACATTAAATCTGACTTACAGAACCTATAACCGATGTGTATCCAATTGTTCATTAATGAACAATTGGATACGCATTGGTTATAAGTTCTGTAAGTCAGATTTAATGTATTGTATTAAGAATGGTTCATTACTTCTGATGACTATAGCATTCAGCATGTTAAAATCTACCAGATCTGAAGATAATTTATCTTATTTTGGTTTTGATTTCTCTCTCTGATTTTTGGTGGAATGTTAGTTAACAATAATATAAATCTACTGCATAATATTTTTGTTAACAAAAAAACTTAATCTATCAGTTTGATATGTACTAATTATTTTAGGTGATGTTGATACTATCTGCCGTTGCATTGTTGCTGGCTTTTTTGCTAATGCAGCTTATTTGCATCATTCTGGAGATTATAAAACAATCAGAGGAGAACATACCCTTCATATTCATCCATCTTCAGTGGTGTATAGCCAAAAACAACCACAATGGTAAATAATCAGTAGCAAATTATAAAAATATAAAATTCTATTTATTTCGTTTTAACATATAGTAAATAGGGAAAGGGAAACAGGCAACCAAAAATAAACAGATTTTACTTTAATTTTAAGTTATTTTTATATTAATTTTCATAATAATATATGTTAAATAACACACAAACATATGCATACAGAAATGTAAAGTTTATTTTTTGTGATGAAGGTCCTGGCTCTTCTGAAATTCTTGATTTTTTTTTCTTTAAGCAAATGTCAGTAGCAGATTGCATCCAAAATGCTTCATCATGCTTTTGTACTCCTTTCAAAATTTGGATTATTTCCTACAGTTTGGTAATGATAACTGAAATCATTGATCAAACTTTTACTAAGGAAATCTGTAGAGAAATTCTTTGGATTCTTCAGGAATGAATATGTAAAAAATGTGAGTCGCACATTTTTTATATATTCATTGCTGTATGTTGTGCAGTTAAGTATTCTTTGGGTTCTTTGTTTTCAGAATCACTGTTTTCCAGTTCTACATGAATTCCTTGTTCTGCCAGTTCTTGAAAGTTGTTATTGGTAAGGTTCTCACCAGAAACCTGTAATGACTCCTCAATATCCTGCTCGTCTACATCTCCTAGTCTTGCTGTATCGATCAGGTTGAGTTTGATCAACCTAATGATACAGTGATAGGCTCTTCTTGTTGAGAATTCTTGGATACCTCCAGCCATACCTTCTTCCATACCCCATTCATGCATTTTTCAGCTAATTCTTGCTAAGTGAAGTCAATATTGCATATGGCAAATGTGATATATTTTTTTCCAAAATTGCACCAAACATACATTTAAGGAAAGTACAGTGCTGTGATGAATTGCCACCTTTTGCTGATTGATTCGTGTTTGGGAATACAGTAGAGCGTCAATTATCCGAAAGAATTCCAGTCCGCAAATTTAAATTTTCGCCAGTGCTGTGGCGCTGCAATCTTTGGCTATGTCTTGGGCTACTCAAATATTTTACGTTTTTGATACTAAATTAACTTTTGAAGTATAATTTTTTATTGTTTTTATATTTTTCAATATATTTATTTTGTTTGTACAAAATAAAAAAATAATTTTTAATGATACAATAGTCNTGATACTTCAATTTGAAATTTATTATTTTAATTTTTTGACATTTACAAACATTTCTCTTATATTTTTTAATATACATTTATTATAATAAAATATAGATTTAGTGTCATGATTATCCTCTCCTAATCTTTATTGTCCATAGATCTTGTTTTGACAATCATGGTTTTATCAATACACTATATTTCTGGGATAGAACCTTATACCCTGTTCGCACTGAGCATTTCGATCTAGATTGTGACAAAGGTCGGAGACTGTTCCGTGGTACAAACGCTCTCGACCGTTTCAATCTTGACTGAAACGAGGTTCAATCACGATCGACTGGAGAGAGTTCTCGAAACTAGATCCAGACATAAGAGAGATCCCACAATCCCACGCGCGCGAGAAAATACAAGATGGCTGCGAAACACGTGTCGGGCTATCAACAGAGAAATAAAAATGACATCTGGAGAGACGACAACATCTGTCTATTATTAGATGGCAAGAAAAAGTATTTATTTCTAACCAACACTTCCATTTTGTTTGTTGGTGTTTGCGACTTACCGCGTAGTTACGTCAGTTTTATGATCGCGTGTAATAGCCAGGTTCTTCTCGAGCGGACTGCCTGTGCAAACAGCACGAAGTTCGACTAGCGACAGTCACAATCCAGATTTTAGGAAAATCAAGATCGAAGTGAGTCGTGGATTGTGTGCAAACATAGTATTAAGCTTGCTACACCCAAAGAATTGATTCCAGAAGTAAAAAATTCCAGGAGTTTCTGAAGTTTTTACCTTCAACAGTATAAAAGTGCTGCAATCAATTCTTTAGTCAAACAATGATTGTATTGTTGAGTAAACACAAGAGGAATAGGCCTCAATTCAGAAGTTGAAGAATTTAAAAATTTTTGCAATTCCAGGAATTTCCTGGCAAATTCAGGAAAGTTGGCAACTCTGTTGGTAGACAAGAAATACTTGTGTATGTAGTCCTGCAGTTTGTGAGATTGCCACACATTTTACTTTGTTGTCCCACTATTCCTTTAATTGCATTGATAATCCTGCAAAATAAGTTATTTTGTATACAAGTATCCCTCATACAATGTGATTTCACTCTAACAGTTTGAAAATCTAGGAAATCTCCCATACAACATGGTTGCTGGTTTCACTCTAACACAGTACAAAATTTCACAACTTTTAAGTGCAAACTCAATTCTTTTCACCCTCATATTTTTTTTTGTTGAAATTTTGCAGGGAGGTTTGTTTATTAGGTTTGATACTACTGTATTAAATTTTGGTGGCTAAAGGTCAAGGAAGTGGGGAGATAATGGAGGTTGTGTATCTCTGGTAGGGTTGGACTTAACAACTCTATCCTCAAAATTAAGATTTTTGCCATTTTATAATGGTTAAAAATGTAAAAAGTATTTTAATAAAATATAACAACTGATGCCACTACTAAAATTTAAAATGTTGCCAGGAAAGTTGAGCAACTAATTGCTGGTTTATTTTGAAAGATGCACTTAAGTTTAAATCATACCTTGTTATATTTGTGCTGTGGCTACAACTACATAACATTTGTAAAGTTCATTGAAAATGGGAAGAAAAGTGCTAAAATCATTATGAAACTATTATTGTATGGTGGGATCATTTTTTTCAAATAACAAATTGATTAAAAGAACTCTGAGCTGTGGAACAAGATAAGATTATTATTTGAAAAAAATGATTTCACCATATAATAAAGTTTTGTAATGACTTTTTAGCATTTTTTCTTTCTTTTTTTTTTTGTTTCAACAAACTTCACAGATCACACACTTATGATGCATGACCATGTAATAGTGCAAATGCTCATACCTTTCGATAAGTGCTTCTTTCAAAAAAGTTTTGATATAGGGTTGATATGCAATAAAAAACAAGTGGTTTCCATTTAAGAGTGAAGTTAACACTTTTCACTGATTGTAGTGCCATATATGACAAAACTATTTTTGGTTCATGATTCTTTTCATTAGATGCTTGTCTTTTGAGTTATTCCACTGGATTGATTAAAATAGACCACCTTATGTATATATGTAGTGTATACATACATATATACATACTTTTTCAAACATTTTCACAGCCTGTTTTATTTGAAACAGAGTTCATGTCATTGGCTTGCTTATGCAGATGGCCACTGACTAAATGCAGCATATTTTAGCACAGTTAATATACATAAATCATTGAAGTGTACTATAGTAGAGCATCAATTATTGGAACCAATTAGGGACTGGGGTTGTTTAGAAAATAGATTTTTTGGATAACCGATTACGTACGAAAAATATATTAACCTATCCCATGTTGAAATTTGTTCAAATCTGGCACGTCCTTAAGTACCCTCTCATGATTGCACCAGTGCTGCCAGCTAAAATACACACACCAACAAAAATAATATTGGAGTAGCCTAAGACAGCCAAAGATTGCAGCGCCACAGCCCTAGCAGAAATTAAAATTTGCCAAATGCCAAGCTTTTGGTTGATCAATATTGATGCTCTACTGCAGTTACAATATATATATTAAAATTATATTTATCCCTCAAAATATTTAGTTGATAAGTCTATTATTTTACATTTCACATTTTAATCATTAAAAAAAGCTAATTTCTGTTAAGATATTTGTGTACATGTTTTTTTCTTAAATTAAATAGATTTATTTATTGTATGAAAAAAATCTTTATTTCAATACTTTCAGATAAATACATAAATTAATTTTCAGCAATATTTATTACATCTGTACAAAATGAAATTTTGAATAAACAACCAATCTTCAAATTTTAAAATATACGAGAAGGCACGTTTCTCAGTTTCATTCTACTTCTGTTCGTCAGTTTGGAATTTTACTTACCTGGGACACCAGGAGATGATTTACCTAGTGTGCCCTGTTTTAAAAAAAGAGGCCTGATTCGTAATGGCGTCGGATTCCCTAGAAAACAATTATACATGCATTAGAAAAGGTGCAAGTTTTGGTTGTTTAAAACAAATCTGTTTAGTTTAATGTTTTATTAACAAAAATGACTAACTTTTAGGAAAGGAAAATTTAAAAAATTAACTAGCTCCAGAAACAAACATACTCACTAAATCATCTCATATCTGGAGTCCTCTGTTAAACATTAATCAAAAATATAATTACTTTGAGAAACTTTTACTATTACTTTCTGAGGATTGATCATTCAAGATCGAAGGAGTTGGGACTTTAAACATTTTAATGTTGGACATAGCTTTAAATCTTACTCAATTAAACAATAAGAATTTACCAATGGGGATAATTTTTGTTTGGGAATCACTTTCTTCTTCGTAACTTCCGAGAGAAATGAAAGATGGCTGTTCAGAAAGAGGCTCTGCCGGATGAGCTTTACCGCTTTCGCGGCTACGAATAAAGGAGGGACCTGGATTACTTCTGCAGAGTTTAAAATTTTATTTATATTCCATGATAAAACTAATGCAATTGTGAATGTAGGATCTGCTTACTTACTCTTCCTTATTTTCAACCAACATTTTTTTTGTTGGTTGAGTTTCCAACTCGTCCAACTTTCTTTTCTGTCCCCTTTTTGTTGAATGTTTCATGGGACACTTATCCCCATTTTTGCAACTTCCATTATGTAAGTAATCTGGACAAACTAATGTGTGTGTCTTCTTGCACTATAATGTGAAATTTTATATTATGAACCAACATAAAACAACAAACCAACTTTAGTGTTTGTAATGAACTAAAAAACATTATCCTGAAATCTAACTTTCTAATTGTTAAGAATTTCTTCCTAAAATTAAGAAAAAACAACATGACAATGCATTTTGTTCATATTTAAAAACATCTGGAATCACATTGTCAAAACTTTATTTTGAGAATGAAAAATACTTACATTTTTTTTTATCTAAAATTCCATAGATATCATACCTTTTGACCTACTGGACAGTAACCCCGTAAAAAATCTTTGCAAACTTCTGCTTTTCGATTAACTTTAACATGGCGATAGGGACAGTTATCGCTATTGCAACGGCCCTGCAGATAAAAAGAGCAAACCGGCATCTTTTCGGGAGCAACTTTATGTGAAAATGGACAATCCACAACTTTACAAGTACCCCTCAAAAATCTAAATAAAGCAAAACTGTTAATATGCAAAGCATATATAATGATAATATAATCAGAATTGATCAATACCTTGTACAAACTGCAATCTTATCTGCATCATGTTTATATGGACATAGTTCACCTTTGTTGCATCTACCAAACCGATTATAAAACATACAGTACAAGTTGTTTTTAGAATGGGACTTTTTTTGATCAACAGCTAACATATGATATATGCTTCGATTAACCACACGACTATATATGAAATTATTTAAAATCACCAATCAGTATTTTTTAAATTTGGAATTCTAAAAATTTTATGAATATAAAAATAAAATACAAACTTCACAAAAGTTCTGGCTTGAGATGATGATGTTTTTGTCAGTATACCAGGTTTAGTTTGAATGTAAGTATCTCCACCCAAATCTATTCGCTTGAGATTTTTCCTTAGAGTTGTGACTTGGGATTCTAAAAAATGTATAATTAATATAATTATTAACAAATATTCAAAATTTATACAAAGCTGTACAGGCACTCCTCACTTAAGAACAGAACTCTGTTGTTATGACTAGGTTGTTGGCTTATTGATCAATAAACAAGGAGCTTAATCATTTTTTTGGATAAAGAAAAAGTCTGAAAGGAAACTCCAACTTGATAACAGAAAACACAAATACAATCAACAAAAATTACAAAAATAATGTACAAAAAAGAATTATTAAAGTTTTTATCAAAAACAAGTATTTAGAAGCTGAAACAATGCTTAATTTCAAGGCTTTTTTGTGTATGTAGGACCTTTTGGGCGTTTTTTCTATATAAGTGCTGTTTTACCCACATTGAAGGTCTGTTCTGAATGGTAACCTCATTTATCAATAATTTCATCAACTGGTTGGCAAATTTTTGTTTCTATGCCCATGCTTACTATTTCTCTGATTATATAGATTGAATCTCTGACAAAACTATTGAAATCATCCATGCCTTGCCATAACTATTTTTGCCATTCTTCGCTTTCCTGCACCTTCAAAATCTCAAAAGATATTGTGTGCCTTGACTTAAATTATTAAAAGATCCATCTCCATCCTTTTTCATATCTGATCGTCAAACCAGATCACCAGTAATTTCTTCATTTCATTTAATGAGGCCTTTCCATTGCCTATTTATTATGGCTTCAAATCCTGTTGATCACTGTCTCTTTCGCCCTATCTTTATCCTTCAAGATCATGAAAAAAGTTGAACGTGCCAGCTACAAGACACATGCTGCCATTAACTTTTTTACCAGATTCATAATCATTTATGATCTCATTTCCAGATCAACAGCTCCATTGATTCTTGGCATTTCCTCCAGGTGAAATCATGTTCTCCTTTTTATTGATATCTAGTACTATGAGGTGCATGATAAAATACAAATTTATAAACAAACTGAGTCTTGGATATTACAAACATTTTGTGTAGTGAATACTAACTGACAAAACTAGGAAATGAGACTGAACTTGTAAGATTAAGAATGGGAATTCTCCATGTTAGAGTGCTGGTCATAAGTCTGCATGGTTGTTAAAACAGATAAGTTGTTAAGTGAGGAGTAACCGCATGTCAAAATATTATTACCTATATGAGAAGGTTGAATAGGAAGTCTTTTTAACACTTTTCCAGAATGATCCATTCTGTATCTGATTCCACATATTAATAGTGTTTGATGTTTTGCTTCTGGTAAAGTTGCATTTCATCAATAAACTTATATAATTAAAAAAAATTATTAAAAGTCAATTTTCTTACGATTTCTTGACACTGGTTTATTTTGTGATGATTTACAGGCTCTCGACAATTTTGTCTTTGATACATTATACAACAGACCTCCTATCATTACCATTCTTGATTTCAGAAGCGGATTCTTCTTCACTTGTTGTGCACTATTAATATTTTAAATTTAAAAAATTAATCATATTTACAATATTTACAGATTATTGAATTACTAATAATCATTAATTGGTATTCTTGTAATTATGAACAAAAATTTTAAATACACATAATACAACAGAATCCTGATTAACAGAGGTTCATTTTTTGACAAATCTGTAAGTACTTTTTTTTATACTATAATTCCTAAATGCTTTGCATAAATAAATACCTATGAAAGGAAGGAACAACCATAAAACAAAAAACTTGAAAAGACTTTTTAAAGAAAGTTTAAAATGATCTGTTTATGTTACCTTGTATCTAACTTCAATGTGAAACAAACCATTTATATGTAACTATAATACAGTCGACCCCCCTATAAGATCATAGATACGTTCCATTTTTTTAGGAATCCGATTTCTTACAAGTCGTTCCAATCACAGCCCGACACGTGTAAAGTTTACGGACTACGGCTGATTGAAAGGTTTTCTTCCATAAAATTAATCGATTCTAGACTAATCCGACTCAACATTTCCAAAACACATATATATTTTTTGGAAATAATCCGTATAAACTACGCTATAAACAAAAAATTGTAGGATTACTTACTATTTGACATCGCCATTGCTAAAGCTTGTTTTCGTTGCGAAGCAGCACACCAAACCACGACCGATTTCTGATAATTTATTTTTCTGCGAAAACTTCGTTGAACTTCGGAGACATCATTAATATAAATAATTTTAATCGCCGTTGAATAAGAAATGTTTCTTTCACAAGAAATGTATAAAATTACAGTACTGTATTAGACTTACGGTACCTAATTTACATACTGTACAGATGATAGTTAGCGTAAAAATCTCCGTAGCGTGGCGCCACGCTAGACGGCGGAAATTATATATTTAATTATAACAAAGTTACAATAAGTTAATATATAATTATATATACAGTACCTAATTTATATATAATTAATATAGAATTATATGTACAGTACCTAATTTATATATAATTTATATAATACTGTCCAGACGATAGAAATCTCTCCGTAGCGTGGCGCTACAGACGGCGGGAAAGTAGTTCGGCTGCCCGATGACGTTTTAACGTAATTATAGGGGTTTTTTTACTATTTTTTACGGATACCGTCACAATTTTTTCGCAGTTTTATAGGAATCGTAATTATTGGGACCGTAATTATAGGGGGTCGACTGTAATACATTTTTATTGTTAAAACTACTGCACATATATTAGCTGTGTAATAAATATTGTAAAGAATGTCATTTTTATATAAGATTAAATTCAATAAGATATGAAAAAGGGAGCTTAAAGTGATATCATATAAATCAGTTATATTTGTAATTTTAAATCCAAAATGACCATGGCTATTTATTTCATCTAAGTTTTCAGTTATCCAAACAAGCATCAGTTCACATTATTTTGGATATATCAGGGTTCTATTGAACTTGAATTTTTACAAAATTCAAAAAATTAAATATATTTTATTTTACACAATTTATTAAAATCAAAGTTATACCTTAATTTTGACCAAAATACAATCAAAAGTGTTTCACAAAATACTTACATTTTACCAGTATATTTCCTCCTCCTAGATGCTAAGAATTGTTTCCTCAACTTTTTAGAATGCAAAGTATTTCTTTTAATATAATTTTTATGTACATTGTAATAAGGATTTCTCCAATGACGATTAATCCAGCTCAATGACTTTGGATGTTTTCCTAAATGTGATTAAAATTAGAATTCTAAATTATCAAATAAAAACTTTATTAAATTTAAATTTACCTGAAACTCTTGGCTGATTTCTATACACTAATTTCCATGGTGAAGATACATAATTTCTCTTCTGATATGTCATATTTTTTTTCTGTTTTCCTTTTAAAGTTTGTTTCCAATTAATGCTATTTATTTTATCTGGTGTCTTATTAACAACCTTATATTTGGTCTTTAGAATTGCTTTCTTACTTCTACTATTAAATGATTTGTTTAACATATACAATTTATTAGAATTCCCTAGCAAATTGTTCTTCTCTGGCATCTTGTTTTGTACATTTTGTAACAGTTTATTAGCAGTAACTGACATAGTATTTGTCTCAGGCAGCATAGTGGGAGTATTCATTTGTAATCTATTCGTACCACCTGCTTGTATCTTACTAGTTTGTGGTAAATTATTTGGCAGTTTAATTTCAAATAATCTGTTACTATTAATTGGTAAATTTTTCTTCTCGGACAGTTTCGGTATGGCTTTTATTTGTAATAATCTATTAGTAGATTTTGTGACAGAAATATTTGGTAATTCTTTTGTATCATTCTTGAACACTTTCACTTTATCAGAAGGATAACCAACAGAAATAGATTTTGATTGATCTTGAATTGTTACTATTATTGGTGAACACTGAATTAGATCCTGAAGTTTGGATGATTTGTATTCAGACTTGACAACAGATGATACCTGCTGGTTTGTCTTGGACATTAGTGTTTTCTGTTCAACAGAACTTCTGTTAGGCAATGCAAATGTTCTTTTTGACAGGGAATTATAAATAGTCCTATCTATTTTGTAAGGATTTGTGTTTATTTTTAAAATTCCACTATGTGCATGACCCTTATTATTTTGCAATTTGTTCACTTGAAGATTAGGATTTCTTCTAAAATTACTAGGATGTGTATTACTGGTAAAAAGTTTTGAAAATTTTCCTGATTGTCTGTATTGAGTATTGGCAGCTTGAGATTTATGATTATCTATTAATCCTGAAATAACAAATTTTTCATTAATAATCAAAAATTAATACAGAACATTGAAGTTATTAACAGGAATGCACTGCTTAACAAGAGATCCCATAAGATTATTATAAAACCAAAAAATTTGTAATTGCCATCACATGACACAATGTAGCTACACCACAGGTTATGTAAAAGTATATATAATGTCCAAAAATTTTATGGAATTAAGCATTTCAGAAAATTTCTAAACATTAAATACTATAATGTATTGTCTCATTATAAATGCACTACAAATATAATTTTACAATAAAACCAGTTTTAAATACTTGAAAGAGCTTATTTTACTGTATCTTTTCTTTGTTTAGATATATAAATACTTATCACAGTGTTATATATAGCTTACATATTATACAACATAACAATTGTCGTCAAGTATACACTATAAATGTCCACTTAAGGAATGTATCCCAGTCATTAAGCATGCATACCTGTAGTGAAAATAATGACAATTCTCTGTGTCACTTTTAAATAATTAATCAAAAAATCATAATAGAAATTAAAAGAACATATTAACAACAGCTATTGTTTAATGTACATTCAAAGAACAGTTAGTTGTTTCTCTAAATATATAATAATTTAAGGAGCAGAGATTCTGAAAAATAATATAGAATTATATAGCACTGGTTAAAAAATAAGAAAAACAGGATGCATTTAAAGTTGTTAGTAGCTTCCTGGAATGAGTTTGACATCTATTTAAAGTTGACTATAAAAATCTATTTATAACTTTTCAAAGTTAAAATTTGTTCAATTTCAACTTTTCTTCAATTTGCATGCATTAGAAAACTAAAAAATTAAATTTTTTACACTTAACATTCAGTTAAAATCGTTCATAAATACAAGTCCTCACTTAATATTTTTTTGTTATATGTTGAGGAAAGAATGAAAAGATACAAGTACATTTGTAATCATTTACAATTATCATGGCTGAATTTTCTTTATAAGCAGTAAAATCGATTCTAAGAAGTTAAAAATAAATGTTGAAGATTACAAACACAATCCAATTAGAATAGTATTAACCAAATTATTTGTTGTTTCTATCAATTAACCTACGGTAAAATTAGTTTTTGCATTATATGTTGTTTTGCTTAAGATTGCATTTTCCAAAAACCTATCAATAATGGGTTCTTGGGAAATTATACATATATGTAATTATTTATATTTAACTTTTCTACAATTCTTTTATTAACAAAAAACAGAATATTGTTTGGTACTAAACAGATGTAACTGTTTATGGTTCATAAATGATGACTTTTCCGTACAATTAATTGAAATGTTATAATAAAAAAATTTCTTAACATGAATAACTATTGAAATTAATAAAATTAATTGTATCAAACATTAAACTTTTTGGTATTCATCTGTTAAAATCCCACATGGTTCTGAGGTCGTGCCATGTGCTCTGCTGCATTGCTCAGAGAAACAGGAGAGCCTGAGTGGTGACTAAATCAATTAATTATGTTTTATGCAAATCAAAGACTGAATTAAGTTTTATTTTGACTTAATATTTAAATATATTTTAGTTTACACAATTAGAATATTTGCTTAAGAAGTTAAATTTATCATGCAGTGTTTAATATTATGTGACAATATCAGATAAGGCGATGATGTGTGAATCTGTGTCGAAGGGACAGTTTGTGGAGAATTGATTATTCAATCAATTTTAGGAATTTATGTCTGAAATTGATGATTTTTTTTTGTGTTCTACACAAACCTGGTATATGTTTTAGGCAAAAAAATAAACTAAATTGGTATACTGATCAATCAAAATTGAGATCATTTTTAATGAAAAATAGGTTTCATAATCATTTATCATTGTTAAATAATAGTAGCCAAAGAAATTACTTCAAAATAAAGAAAATTATCACAGTAAGTTATTTTCCTATAAATTTTAATTCAAGGAATATTAATAGATGTAACATAATCAAATTATTTCCTTATATTATTTAGAAAAATCATTTCATTAAATGTCAAATAATATTGAATGATGAATTTCTGAAAACACCATTTCAAGTCTGACACACTTTTTACATTTGTGTTATTTGTACTATTCTAGAAAAAAATCATTTTGTTAAATTTGAATTTTTGAATAGCATGGTATTTTGTCTTCTCCAAAAAGTTTCTTTTCTTTCCTTTATTTTTGATAAAATTGAAATAAATGTGAATTTTGATTTCTTGAAATGCATGATATTTTGTCTATCATGAATTTCTATGGTCAGATGCATACTGTTGGAAGAGATGCGAGATGCAACACACCACTTGATGCTTTAACAATGAGTATCAACTTTAATTTTATGTTATTTGTTTTTTAATAACAAATTATGATTTTATTTTTGTAATATTTTTTGACATTAACAAAAACATTGTGAACTTATTAACTAATTATGCTGAAAATTTTCACAAAATCTGGCAGTTGATTTTTATTTTAAAAAATTAAGACAATAAAGTTAATTTTTTATCTGATATTATTATTATAAATGTTTAAAACTGTAAGAACTTTAAAACTATAATATTATGTACTTTATAGTAATGTGATAATATGAAGATATAAGAAGCTTCATAATCACTCTTATTCCTGTTACATTGAAAAACTTAAAATGCTGCAGTCATGAACTGTGAAGAGCAATATAAGGATCCATTTATAACTGTGAGGCCCAGGATTTAAAATACTGTAGCTGAGAACTGAATAATTTCTATTCATTTCAAACTAAAACGATTTTTTTAAAGTTACGGTTAACTCAAAAAGGAAAAAACAACCGACAAATTTTCTCATAAAAATCGCTCATAAAAACTCCTTTCCCACCACAATACTTCCCTGTAGAAGATGAGTTAACTGTTGTGTCATATTTAGTCATTTCACCCACCATTGGTCAAAGAAGATCATCACCTATGACGTACAGGGAGAGATCTCGAGAAGATATCCCCCCATATAAAAGAAACTGTGAAACCACCGACGGGGGGACAAGTTTTCCTGAACTGTGAGTGTGAATCGCCTGCCTCTCGTCGCCACCGTCTTCTAAAGACTTTGATTACGACTTGAACTCAAACTATAGTTATGAGCCCAGGATTCGGACTCCGAGATTGTCCTGAACCCTTCAACTTCTACAACTCGAGGTATTTATGCTACTCGCGATGATATGTAAGCTCTCTCTCGAATATTCCAAACTCGCGGTTAGGGTCGCGACAAATGAACTATACGGATTGAAATTCCCGAAGCAAGGGATCTGTACCTTCGACTCCGTAAATAATTAAGTATGTATAAATGTACGGAATAACCAGAATAAACGGGTATTTTGTTAACGAACTTGGATTGGTGTGCGTTTCTTCCGACATTTTCCACTCCATCCTGAACCCGAAGTCCTTGACGAGATCGCTCGTGATAAATTCCCCATCCATCCGCATATCTATCCGCGATAACTTGATAGATTGGTGTCAGACAGGTGAAAGAATCTAACGATCCTTTCTCCTAAACCCTTTTTCCCCATCCTTTAGACAAGCGAGACCGGACCTCAAGGTCTTGAGTCGAGTAAGTGGTAGGAGAGGAACATCCTCGTAACCATCCTACCCCCGATTAGTCTCACATAACCATAAACTAGTAAGACTTTACAAAATCTGAATAAGGATTTAATATGAAATCAATTAGAGCACATAAACTATTATAATCAACAATATAATATTAGTTAATACATTAAAAATAATAAATATTTTAGAAAATTCTGGTCTATTTCTTTTAACACAAATTTTCATATAATCTATAATACAAAAGAAATTGTTCAGTATGTTCATCACTACCATCACCTTTTATCAAAATAAATAGTTAGAACAGAACAGATAAACAGAAATAAAAATGATTAAGACAATCGGGAAGAGTAAATTGCCAATCTTGCTTCCAAAGATTGCCAGACATAATTTTCTGTGTGCAGTAATAGAGTTGTTAGTGTTATCCCAAGCAACTGCCTATATATTTTAACTGTGTTCTAGTTTGCCTGCCTCTGTTGCCATTTATAGAATTGGATAGTTATAAAAACAGAAATTTGATGACAGGATACTATTAACTGGCTGTTATTCTAGTGAAAGTCACTATGAGTTAACAGCAATTGGTTTTGGTAAGATGTCAACTCTGAATGAGAGGTTTTCCCCACCCACAGAATTGTAGACCCCCTGTACAAGCAAAAAAGTCAAAAGAACCATACCTGTATACATGACCCTTTGCAAGATATTTGCCTCCAAAGGTGTTTTAACTACGTACCAATCAGTATACTCCTATTCACCATGCTCTGCATTCTGTACGTAGTCATGCGCTTCGGCGTGAACACCTTAGCATCCGTTATATGTGGAATACTTGATGTTATATAGTTTTAGGGTGTGTGAGGCTTGCCCCTGCATTCCCTAAAACTATATAACGTCAAGTATTCCACAAACAGTCAAGCAGACCACTTAAAGCCAGCATAGTCGTGCTAGTCGTGCATGCTAAATAGTTAAACAAGACAGTCGAGAGATAGCCCCCAAAATCACATCATGCATAATGTGATTTTTGGAAGGGCTATATCTCACACAGAATCACACGTAGAGGTATTTCTTTCACTCCCACGGGTACAATCTATAGCTCCAATAATGTCTCAACCATCTCATGTAATTGTACCATTGGTTTGTTTTTATAAGTCTCCAAAGTATAACAGCATTTTGCAGTTTAAAAAAAAAAAAAGTAATTAGCTTTATAAATAATACAAAAAGCCCTCCTGAGCTAAAATCTTATCAATCATTTATATAATCTAATTGACATTGTAAATGGCAAATTTAATAATAGAATAATGAAATTCCGCGTAATTTAAATAGTAGAATGTTTTCGCGAATAAAATGACGTAACTATATGAAATAGACAGAAAAACATCTGAAATCGAACAATTTTTAAACACGAGAAAGTGATTTAAAATGGAGGTCAAATGAGATCACACCCAAAATAACGAAAATGGAAGAATATTTCACTTACTTGATAAATATTGGATTTCGTTTATTAGTTTCTGATTCTCCATTTTGCCGGACATTATTAAAAATTTCGGTTAAATTATAATTTGTTTCGTTTCCGAATTACTTTAAACTGAAACCGTCTTCGCAATGTCGAAATACGTCACATGCATCGTCACACAACCAAACGTTAGTCATACGAGATTACGTCAGTCGAAAGGTGACAAAATATAATGACAATTTTAATATTTGAAATATGTTTAAAATCAAAATTATTTTCCTAATGAAATATAATAATTTAAGATTTATCTATTTTAAAATAATATTAAAAATTTATAATTGTTTTTAATTTATATTCTTCCGCAAGGTGGCGAGATATAACTTGAAATATGGAATTTAAACTTCTATTTTTTTTTTTTTTACAAACACATAAAAAAAATTATGACAATATGTAAAAGCATAAGAAGAATTATAATTATCATTTTTTAATACTATTTATTCTGTTTTGTTAGGTTCGGCAACCGAGCACTATGGGACAACCAGGTGGTGAAGATCGGGGTCTAACATATCCGTGTCGGACCATCCTTAAAAATTGCGATCAAACTCGAATTTGGTGCTGTTCCGTTAAAATCGGCCCACGCGAATGACAAACTAAAGAAAACAATGAAAATCAACACACATAAAGTGTACTCTTTTACGTCAATTTGACGTCATTTTTTACATTGTTTATTGTAAAACCGAAGAGGCGACGTTAAAGTGTACACTTTTTGGATAAAACGAACAGAGCTAACGATTGGCTATGTTAATTGTGACACAAAAAAAAGAAATGATTAGTAAGTTAGAACCACTCTTGACGCAGAGTATTGTCTTCATTTTGCCACCTATATTGGATTGGATCGATGGAATAAGGCAACGTAATACAAGGCAAAGGGAGGGATAATTTCTATGAGAAATTGATCGTGTGTGAAGAAAATCTAAAAATATGCACCAAGCACGTCGATCAGGCGCAAATCGGTGTTCAGTGGTTTTTTTTATGTGAATACTGGTACTCAGTGGCGTAGCGTGGGTGTCAGACGCCCGGGGCGGAGGAAAATTTCACTGTTCCTTTATTTAGGTATCTCAATTTAAAAGACTAAAATTCAGTTTCGTCACAGAATAAGTAATGCAAAATTCCGTGCTAGTGTTGCCACCTTTTTAAAATCGCCGACCCTGACCGCAGGTGAGGTTTGTTCGAACAGAAGTTCCTGACTCATGCGTATATCATTTTGTAATGAAGAATAATTTGCAGTGCATGCTGGTTCTAAATCAGTTAAGGTTAGCGACTAGGGAGACTTGGGTAGGAGTAACGCAAGTAATGTAGATGACTTAGCCCTATTGGATATTGGAGGTAGAGCCGGCCCTACCATAGGGCAAACGGAGCAGCCGCTCCAGGCGCTAAGTCTTAGGGGGCGCCTCAGTGATAAAAAAATTAAAGGGTATAAATTAGGGGCAACGAAGAAAGGCGCCATAATAGGATTTCGCTCCATCCTAAAACTTGCCTCGGGCCGGCACTGATTGGAGGTGTATATGAGTACGAATGAATCGTACAAGCAAAAAGAAATAAAATAAAATAAAATAAAGGTCGACAGGTCGCGCAAGATATCCCAGGACGGCGAGTCGGATGGTAACACTATTCCCACTATTCCGTGCTCATTTGAATCGGTCCGAATCGTAGGTGCACGAAAATATGAAATAAAATGGTTCAAATTCTTACAAGATATTATTATTATTTATTGTCAAATTTTGCCGCCCCCTAAAAAGTGCCGCCCGGGGCGGGCCGCCCCTGCCGCTCCCCCCCTACGCTACGCTATTGCTGGTACTGTACATCTACCTTCGGAAGGATAAAATGCTGCCTTTACCGCTTCATATATACGACTCCTAAATTACAGTTATCAAGAATATATGCTCAAATTTTTATTTTAAATTTGATTAAAATAGAAGCGTTGAAGAGCATGGGCGTATTTTGGAAAGGTAGAGGGGATCTACTTTCTTTAATATTTAATTTCATTTTTTCTGATGCAATTTCAGTGATTAAGAAATAAATAAATTCGGATTTAAAGTGATTTTCAAGTTAAAACATTGGTAGAAAAATTAATAAAATAGAGTTTTATGAGTATCGGAATAGTAAAAACTATAGTAAAAAAAGCTGAAAGAGACTCTTAGTCGACTTTCCTGGCATTCGAACAGAAGGTTAACGTGACCAAGGAAGAAGTCCGATAATTTTCAAGTTTACTAAGATATAAAATTTAAAATATACTTACTACCTTAGTTAAAAACACTAACAAGACATTCGCACAAAGTTAAACTGTTACGAGATTTTATTTTAAAATAATTCTTATATAGTTATATTATTAATTATTATTAAAAGATAGAAGGCTTAATTTTCAGAGTCGAGATGAGTTTCTAAAAACTTGTAAATACCAATAAGAGTGAAATTTTCATTATGTCTAATAACACTCCAGATATGAAACATGACCCCGTCTAGCTCCCCATCTTTAATTCAGTAGCATCAATGCCCATATTTAAAAATAATCCTACCGAATTTCAACATTTTTGGTACATCCAGTCCTAAGGTATAATACAAAATAAACACACAAACCAGCAAACACAGATTAACATTATTCTAGCCGCTGTAACTATACTTTCCGTGTTATATAACAGTATTTGTCTTGATAACATTTATCATAATTATATAAAAATTATTACTTCAATAAATATTTTCAAAATGATATATGCAAGATGATAAATATTGTTTCCATTATTACAAAATATATTTTATTCCCTGTAAAGGTTTCATATATAAGAAATAATAGTAAGCGTACGTAACGTGGTCCCATGGTGTAATGGTTAGCACTCTGGACTCTGAATCCAGTGATCCGAGTTCAAATCTCGGTGGGGCCTTGTGTTCATTTTTTCGTTATTTTTTTTAATGATTTTTTAGGTGAATAAAATTGTGATAAATATTATCGCTTTAAGTTAAACCTATATTCAATCAGTGCTGTAAAATTTTTGTTTTATAGCACTGATTAAATAAGTTCACAAAGCTACCTTAACCCAGTTACTTTAGTCAAGTAAAACAAATGGTTTAAATTATTTTTAAAAAAGTAAATAAAATTTAAAAAGTTATGAAATTTCATAACTTTCGTTATACATTTTCATATTGTTTCTGTTATAATAACATTTCTGTTTTGAGCTGTTATACGTAATATCTTCTCAGTTGTACGTTAAGAAATATGGCGTCCCTAGTCCTCAAAATTATATTATCACTAATTTGCACTGAATGATTCTATTTTATAATTTTAATTCTACAATAATTGTATTTTTAATTTTTTAAATGTCTGAATGCACTGCTATTGGAAACCCGTCGTTAGCACTCAATTCATGCAAAATACAGGGTGTTTATAAATGAATGGTGCGGTTTTAAAAATTAATAATAAATCTATTTATTACCTTATATGGACAAACCTTACAGCATAAGCAGCGGCAACTGCTCAAGTTTTTATGCGCTACCCGCTCTTCGTCTTGTCATGCACTGCAGACCATCACGGAGGACATGCTACACAGCGTATTGGAAGAATTTGATTACCGTGTAGATGTGTGTCGTGTGACCATGGGTGCACATATTGAAGGATTATGATTGATGCATAAAAAACTTGGACAGTTGCCTCTGCTTATGCTGTAAGGTTTGCCCATATAAGGTAATAAATAGATTTATTATTAATTTTTAAAACCGCACCATTCATTTATAAACACCCTGTATATTCATATATCAATACTAATCGCCCATTAGGGCCGAGTGTATAAAACCACTGAACACTGGTGGTTGGTCGTGGGTTCGCGTTTTGCCAATAGGCTGGCCACGGGGAGTTTTCTTGGTTTTCTTCACCTAAATATGAACCAGTTTCCATAAAAGACCTATCGGGAGGTAACCTCCTTGGCAAATCGCCCATGAGGCACGTAGCCGTAAATGAATAAGACCACCATTACTAATCAATCAATTTGTCTTATTTTGTCCTCCACTTAAGCTTTTAATTTGTACCAATTCCTTTATATTCATAATGAATTATTTTCATATTTTATTGTTATTGTTTTGATTTTTTGCGCTTCCAAACCTCTGCTTCCCTAGGCCCGGGCTAGTGGGCCTAATGGAAAATCCGCCACTGCTTCTTCACATAAAATGATATATTTTCTTCGACATTTCTTTAGAATGAAAAAATATTTATTGTTCAATTGTCAGTCTGAATTGCCGGCACCGCCATCATTTCGATCCGTCGAAGCCGGGTCCAGCAGTTCTAGTGTGAATCGAGCCTAATGCTTTTTCATTTGAAATTACTATTCAATAACAAATAACTAAACTTTCAATATGGTTTTCATTTTAATTTTTAGCCTTCTTATTTTTTGGTCGGGCAATGTCGCATGTATTTGCTAGTTATTAATACAGTAATTACGAACTTTAATAAAAACATCAATTTTAACATTATCTTTAAAAATTTTAAATACTCAAAATTAATTTCATTATTTCTAAAATCTCGTGGAACATTTTCATTTTTTGTTCAAGTACAAATCCAGACTGTTCCGTGAAAAACCGTATTTATAAAAGTACAAAATGAAGAACGCATTAGTAGTTCTGACTGGAACTCTCGACCCTCGGTGCGGAACTGTTCCGACTCGGAACTGTTTACTTCTACGCGCCACTTTGGCCTGTCATACGTTCGTCATCTCTACATGTTCAGTTGAGTTACTAACCAGCTGTCAAACTATTTTCTGAATATCCTAAGTTTCAAGAAATCATTGACAAATTGAGTTTGAGCTTTATCGTCTGTAAAAATAAATTGGAACCATATAACATTTTCAGAAGATTTTTACAGGATTTTATCCTGTAAGGATCTCTATAATCAGTTTGTATAAAGCTAAATAAAGCTAAAAACATGCCTGGCGATGTTCGAGATGGATAAAACAGCTACCACTCTGGAAACCCGTAATCGAATCCAGGGTCGAAAAGCTCTGGGAATTTCTCGTGGGTATTTTCTCAGATATATCAGACCCTGTCCCTCACCACTCGGCTATTCCATTGGGGCCTGGCCGAATCCACAATGGGTATTTAAAAAGATCTTCTTAGAGTCTACAGGGTGAGGCACTAAGGGCGAAAAGAGTTAAAAATGAAAAGAAAAAAAACAAATGCATAGTTTGGTCTTATTTGAATAAATTTAAGATATAACACGCAATTTGATATATTATTATTTAACATATTAATTAAAAAAATGTTTTAGTTTTAAATTTCATTTGCACATGAATCTAAAAATCGCAATTGTTTTTATTTTAAAATTTAAAAAAATTGTAATTAGGAATATAACAACATTTTTAAAAACAAGAAATTTCAAAAATAATAGTAATGTAGACATCATTTAAAGCCTATTGAAAACATATAATAAACAAGAGTATTTCAGAATATGACAAGGAAATAACTATAGGAAAAAGATCATTAAAAATATAATAAAACAGGAACAATTTATATGGAACTAATAAGGAAACAATTTTGTTAATATGATTGTATAATATCAAATGTGTAAAATTTATCAATTATTTGTGTATTAAAACTATAGGCCTACTGCCAGAAGATCTAGCATGTTTTGAGTATAATACTGCTTATTTCACGAAAAAACTCTTTACTTCACTCCTTGACAATATGACAAAAAATATATTTTTTTAGTTTAAAATTTAAAAATATTTACATTGCGGACTCTTCTCTGCTATCATTTCATAATATGATAGATCGGCGAACAAGATTTTTTAATTATTCCGTTCAGAAAATTCTCTTCATTCTCTACTTTCAATCAATTATTTACTGATATTGTAAAAATAAAAGCATAAAGATTTAAGTTTCTTATATTGAAAATATGATTTTATGGCATTTTTAAAAAAGAAATTCTGGCCTACAGTTGGCTATCTCTACTATTTTTCCACTTTTTGCTCTTTCCACTTTGTGGGCACTAAGAGAGCCTTTTTTTTACACCCATCATAAGTTCGGTCATGCCGGCAATTGGATATATCGAGTGGTCGCTCAGTTACGATATGTTGTGTTCACGACATATCGGAACTGAGTGACAATGAAAAGTTCTTTATACTGTTCAACAGATCTTCATAGCGGTAGACTGACGTCTTAACCGCTCGGTCATGCTACCTTCCATCTTTATCTTCTCTATACTTATACTCAAGATGGTTTCGGACAAGTTTATGGTAAGGATGATCGGTTAATGATGATTAAATGAGTATGGGCCTGATATATCCGGATCAATCCCTGAAAATTACTGAGCTGATTTACATTCGAACCTGGTTTCCCTAGGCCTTTTTTAATTCTTTCCGTCCTGTGGGCACTAAGAGGGTCTCTTTTAGCAAACCCACTATGGGTTCGGCCAAGCTCACAATGGGGCGGCCGGGTGGTGAAGGAGGAGCCCGACATACCCAGAGGAGCACCCCCTGAAAAATTCCTGAAGATTTTTCGACCCGTCTGGATTCGAACCCGGGTCCCCACAGCGGTCGGCTACCACCTTGACCGCTCGGCCATTTGGCCCCGAGAGGCTGGCTTTTTGTCCACCTGGTCGTCCATTAATTTATTTATAGTTTAACTGTAATCTTTCTTCCTTGCCAAGCTTACAATGAAGGAGGCCGCGTAATGAGAAACGTGACACGACATATCTTGGATACCGCTTGTGAAAAATTCCTTGGGATTGTTTTCGTCGGATTTGATCCTGGGTCTTCCAGAGCGGTAGACTGAGCTTTAATAGCCTCGGAATCCAGCCGTCACTATTATTTCTTGTGAGATCTAAGATTAGAGATTATATCCATACCTTTGGCTTTAATTTATCTTTCAGTGACGCAACTAAGAAGTCAGGGTTATCCCGCAAAGAGATTTCTGGATTCTATACCGGGTTCCCATCTGCGCCACAGACTTGCGGAACCTGTTATTTATGCAATTGCTATTTTTTTTAATGATTTTTTAGGTGAATAAAATTGTGATAAATATTATCACAATATAGTTTTTAATATTTTTCCAATATTTTGAAAATGTAATATAATTTTCACGATACAATTCTATAGCTATCTATTTTATTATTTAAATACATAAATAAAACATAAAATAAATCATTTTTGGATATAATTAATTTATATATATATTTTTTTAACTAGAAAACTGTATATTTATTATAAGGTATTAACCAGATTACATCAACAAAATTTGATACATAGATATTTAATTAATAACTTACTTTCTTATTCACATATTCCTTTCAAGGACTAAACCGGATGTTAATATTCTTATTTAGAAACATAGAAGAGAATAAAATTAGATTAAATTAAAATATTTACAATTTAAAAATGAAATATTATCAGGGATCTAGACAATGAGGGCCTAGTAAAGTCATTTGATCATGGTCTCCGACTTACTTATACAAGAAAGTTGTACAAAATAGTGAAAAATCTGTTTTCATTTGTTTTATTGACGTTATTTGTATATATGTTAATGCAAGACTGGAGTTATTCTTGTTGTGTAGCCGTGCCCTATAATATATAAGAGGTCCTTCTACTTTCATTCAAATGCAATATAATTAAAAGTCCGAGGCTCTAAGCAGTAGCTCTTTTGGCTTAATATAAATCAGGCCTTAAGTTTAAGAATTTGGTAAGGATAGCCCTCATATTTGTACTAGTCCAGACCCTATCGCACTTACATAATTTCCTGATTATCAGTAGTTTTAGTATTAAGTGCATAACGCAACTCTGAAAATATTTTTCTTTTGATATACATCCTTAATGAGTTTTTATTATTATTATTTAATATGTTAATTAAAAAATATAAGATGGATAAAATATCAAATTTCAATATCATTATCACATTTTCGCCAGCTGCAATGATTGTTGCAATGGAATGACGCATTAATTGCATAACGCATTTATATACCGAATAGAAAAAAATCTGCACATTGTTCTAAATTATAATAGAATCAATCCGTCACATATTATTTAAATATTAATCGGATTAATAAAGGAGAAATTCTCCCGAAATTAATTAACGTTAAATGAAATCCGCCACGCAAGTTCGACCACGCAGGCGTTGATTATAATGCAATCGACGTAATTACATTTCGATTTTCTCTATCGTTTTAATATATAATAAATATTCTAATTCGCAATAACTTCGGTCAACAACATCTTGAAAATCGTTCAACTTTTATTGTTAGGTAACTAAAAATAAACCAATCCTATCTCGTAGTTAATTTAGCTGCGCGTTTGACACCGTGCCAAATTCATTTTTTTTTTACAATATTAATCGTATATAAACAATTATACTAATTTAATTTAAACAAAAATTATTTTTTTTTTTAAAAACTAAAATTATTTAATGCAATAATTTTTAATATTTATTTTATTTTGCTTTTTATATATGTTGATAAAGTGCACGGTGGCGACCTCTTCCGTCGATAATCGGTGCTAGACTTCATTAATGCTGTCTCATTTAGTTTAGTGATAATGGAGGAGTTGGGCTATTCGCTAGCTTTCGATGTTTTTGATTCCAACTGACGATGCGACATATAACTTAAATATAAAATATATTTAACATTTTGAGTCTATACTTTTACAGAATATTTTAGAAATGAGTGAACTTACTCCCGAAGAGGTGAGATAATTAACATATATTAGTATTCAATATTGAGTAACAGACTTGGATATGTTTGTGTGGAATTATTCATTATTTTTCTGTCTAATCGACCTCATTTTTTTAATTCTAGAGTTAATTTTTCGTTTCTTGATTGTAGATTTTTCCCTATAAACTTTGTAAACATTAACACTGTAATCAGCTTTGTTTTGATGTAAACAATACAATAGCATCTACTGTCTCAAGTCTCTTGCCAAAAGAACTTATTCAAATATCTTCACAATTATAAATTCAATTATAAATCATTTACATTTTAAATCATATTTAAAATAGAGGAAATTCAATTCTTCATTCATAATATTTTTTTCTTTATTTCTTATTATAATATAATTCAATTAATTTAGAACTTTAAAAAATATTTTTAAAGTTGTAAATTAGTTTTTTTTTTTTAAATGCTTAAATTTTTAAGATTAAATATTACATTTTTGATACATTTTTTTTTTTTCATATTTGTTTCTGTATTGATTATTTGTTTATTATTGATGCTTATCTATGTTTATAAAGAATATACACTTTTATATTTAATGTAAAGTAAGGGTACGACTATTCAGATTCAAATTTAGTAGCGAGAGAGAGGTTGCGAACAATATAGTTCTCGCAAAGGAAAATGTGCACAAGTGAGAAATTCACTCGCTGGGGTGAGTGAATTTCTGGTTCTCGCACGGGGTTTGATATTTATTGCATCTTTGCTCTTCTTGCTGCATCTGCATAGTTGCACCCTAAATGCGATTTGTTAATGTTATCTCTGTGTTGTGTGTTCTTGATGTTTATTGGTGTGTAAGTTTATTCTGTAACTGATGGTTTAATTATTAATTTATAACTAATACAAATGTCCTGATATGTTCATATTTTTATAATTATTTATTGTAATTTTATAGATTTTTATTATTATATATTGTATAAATTATGCTAATTTTTGTAGGTGATAAACTGTATTTTAATGTAGATGTAAAACGAGATACTGAGCCTGACTCTGACAGGTTTATTTGAGGTTTTAGTCTTTTAAGATTTCGAAATAATTCTATTATTAAATGTTTTAAAGCTGTTTTTTTATAAGTAATGAACTGTTTATTTGGTTTAAAAAATTTTCAGTAAAATATTAATTTATATTATATAATTGACATTAAAATTATAAAAAAGTTTTTCTGTTTTACAAAAATTTTGCAGATGGTTCCACATCATTTAGAATAAGTTTTCTTCCTAAAAAAAGGAATTGTCAATCACAGATACTGAATACCAGTATGGGGTCACACAGCAGTCTGTTGCTGTCTAGCAATGACAAAAGAAATAGTTTTTTACGGACTAGACTGAATGCTAGCATAGTATTTATGATAGTAGACACTCATATATAATCAGTGAAGTAGATAACATATATATATATATATATAATATATGTTAAATTTATAATTTATTAAAATGCATTGTCTATACATTGTATTATAATACAATATTCAATTTTACTTGGAAACAATAGTTAATAGGAAAATTTAAGTTGATTTATTATTACAATTTAATGTTTATATAAAATTCAAAACTTTGATTTAATTAAAGTGAATAAATATTATTACTATTTTTATTATAATTGCCAAGTTATTATATTAATTAATACATATAAAAGCTTATTTTTAAGTTTTAATTAAATCATTTACGAATGCTTTATATAAAGCATTTAATTTAATCTGAAATAAATATTTTTTAGGATCTCTCAACTATTTGTTTCATCTTTTGGAGAAATTTTCAAATTATAGATTCATAAATTTTTTAAATTACTGTTTGAATGACTTTAGCTCTAAAATTACAATTAAAGAAACATTAAGTGTGAGAACTATTTTCCTAGAATGAATAGAATAAATTATAATGGATGCAGGACAACTAATCAAAATTCCATAATTATCAAATTTAATTTAAGAAAAAGAAAATTGGTTATAAGTTATTTAGTTATTAATGCTTTAATTTCCATAACATTAACAATTTTTTCTTATACAGTATATGAAATCTATTTAAAAAACTTTAGTTTTTAATCTTACGTATAAAAAAATTTATGATAACACTTGAATTACATTATCACTTTTTCACAGAAATAATTTAAATTTTTTCTTACTTAAATTTTGTATTTATACTGTAGGAAATTAAGTGGCTACTTTAGTTTAGTTGTGATTTTGAAGAAGTTAATGTATGGATTTATATTTAGCTCTAATAGTAAACTAATAGAACATATTCTGATAATATCATAAATTAATGAATTTGGAGAATTACATGATAATATAATAAAGGATGTTATAAAATAAATCTTAAAAATTTTGATTTCTGTTGCCTTCAAATAATATACAGTAAGCTTTAAAAGACAAAAGATTTTTGTCCAAAAGGAAAAATCTAGAATGTTTCTTTACTTGTGAATATTAACATGTCTAATCATCAATCCAACCTTTTGTTCAGTCAATATAAAGTACTTAATGTATAAGCATAAATAAATTATTATAACAACATTTTAATACATTTTGTACAATATATGTTAATAACAAACTTATTTTTTTACATATACTCAATTTAATGGACTTCCCACAATTAATACATTAAATTGAGGGCCTACTGTATTTCCGTTTCTTCAAATGCTGAGTTAAAAGAAATATTTAAAATAAACAGTCAAAAGTAAAAGGTTAATAGATGTTTAAGGATATTTTTATTTAAATGCATAAGATTATAATATGATAATTTAAGAAATTCAAAAAAATCTGAATGACATTAATATGGATAACCATTTGATAAAAACTAATTATTAAGAATTTAATTTATAATAAGATATCAGAACATTAACCCTATCTTATGCATTTAGTTGCTAGAAAGAATTTGGATGTATCAATATGATATATTTTTAATATTTGTGTTCTGAAATGCTTGTTACAAATGAATTAAATATAATGGGGTAACAATCTATAGATTTATAATTAAGATCATTAAATTAATTTAATAATTAGAGAATCTAAAAATATCTGCAGTTTAGCAAGCTTATTTGGAAATATGTAATCTTTGTGCTGCTTTCTTAATAAGCAGCTCATTATGAAGTATTGACATTAAAATTTGTGTGAAAACATATAAATTATTAAAATATAATATCTTGTTCACAGTAAGGCTATTGACTACAGTTAATGAAAATTAATGTAATATTAGTATGATTTTTTAAAATAGTTTCATTGTGATTTAAAATCCTTTTCAGAATTTATTTAAAACTGTTACAAAAATACAGCTAAAAATTTATATGCATATTACAAATACAATGACAATTTTGTGACATTGTATTTTTGGTGATGTTTAAAGCAATAAAAATGAACATAAGTGAAAAAAGAAGCTAAAATTGGTATTTGGGAGTAAAAACTGAAATTTGGAAATCTTATATAATTATGAATATGATGAAAAAAGTAGGACTGTGGAGTTGAGTCAGAAGAAAATTTTTTTGCTAGAGGAGTTGGAGTCGGTAAAAATGGATAACTCAGAACACCTGTTTTTAGTATTACTTTAAGCATATTAAGATCCTAATAGGCATGTTAACTTCCTGTCTTGCTTTACAGGTGCTCCTGTAATGCAAGATCTTATTTTATGATGATTAAATTATTATTTAGAGTTAGAATTTTAGAAAGCCAACTCCATAAGTCTGAATTGGACCTTCTAAAATACTGAGATGGAGTCAGGTCTTGATCTATCAACTTCATAGACCTGGTTATAAGAAAAGATGCTTTACTTTTTGATATTATCATCATCTGTATACATAATTTATATATCAGATACTTTTTGTATAATTTTATTACATGTTGTTTTTTGTATAATTTTGGAAAAAATATTTATCAAATAAGAGATGTATAAAGTGCATGAACTTTTTCCAATTATCCCTCAATGTTCATTTACTGCAATACAAACATTTTATTTAAAAATTGCATCATAAAGATTTGCAGATGAAAAAAACAACTTGCAGTACAGACTTATAAATATTAAGCAGGTAAATACGATGTTGTTTTGTATGCTAAGAAGCACTTTCATTTGGTTGATAATTACAGTCGATCCCCTATAACACGGTAGATATGTTCCACTTTATAAGAATTTCACGTTGTAGGAATCTTTAAATACATGAGCCAATCACAGCCTGGCACATGTGCAGTTTACGGACTATGGCTGTTTGAAAGGTTTTCTTCCATAAAATTAATTGATTCTAGACTCAACATTTCCAAAACACATATAATTTTTTGGGAATAATCCGTATAAACTATGCTATAAACAAAAAATTGTAGGATTACTTACCGATTGTGCACCGTTCAATGACAACATTGCTTAAGCTTGTTTTCGTCGTGGAGCAGCGCACCTAATGGCAGGCGCATTTTCTGATAAGTTATTTTTTTGCGAAAAATTCGCTGAACTTTGGAGACATCATAAATAGAAATAATTTTTATGGCCATTGAATAAGAAATGTTTTTTTCACAAGAAATGTATAAAATTGCAGTACTGTATTAGACTTACAGTACCTAATTTATATACTGTACAGACAATAGTAAACTCAACTTACCCCCCTAAACTCTCCGTGGCGTGTAAGTAGCTCAGCTGCTCGGCATTATTGGTCCAGATTCGACCAATCCTGTTGCGACACGAGTTGGCAATGACATTTTATCGCATTTTACGAGTCTCTTTTAGTGTGTTTATACGAATACAGTCACAATTTTTTCGTCACAATATACAAATCCGCGTTATAGGGGGTCTACTGTAATTACTTCTTGGATGCTTTCATAATTTGACACATATATTTTTGGAAACTGAAAAAAATGATAATTGCAAAATGAAAAATTTTGATCTTCCATATACTATACTATGGACTCTGTTCCATAGTGTGCATGGTATATCAAGTCAGAAGAATACATTGTTTTTGATCTATATATATATATATATATATATTATATTATATTATATTATTATTTATTTAAAACTATGGGTTATTACAGTTTAAATATCTTGAAATGTTACTGTTTTAATAGTTCATATTTTAGTTAAGTGTGATTGTTCANAACTACGAATTTTATTTATTAAAAAAGAAAAAAAGGTTAAAAATGCAGGCTCAGCCCATACAAGCTCTGGATGGCCATGTGTGTAAACTCAGGTGATAAAATTGGGCGTGTTGTCTAGTAAAGCAGCTTTAATACGACTGAATGAACAAGCCAATGACATAACCTGTTTTATTTAAAACGAATTATGTCATTGATTTGCTTATCCTTCTGTATTAAAGCTGCTTTACCAAGCAACGCGCCCAAATATTGTTTAATCTAATCTAGCTGCGGCCGGATGGCCGAGCGGTCAAGGTGACAACCTACCGCTCTGGGAAACCCGGGTTCGAATCCAAACGGGTCGAAAAATCCCCAGGAGTTTTTCGGGGGAGTGGTCCGTTCGTATATGTCGGGTCCTGTCCCGCACCACCCGGCAGCCCCATTGTGGGCCTGGCCGAACCCATAATGGGCTTGCAAAAAAAGAGGCCCTCTTAGTGCCCACAGGACTAAAAGAATTTTAAAAAATAAAAAAAGGCTGCCACTTTGACCGCTCGGCCATACTAAGAGTGGCAGCCTACCGCACTGGGGGACCCGGGTTCAAATCTGAATGGGTCGATAAATCCCCAGGAATTGTGGGCCTGGCACGAACTCATAATGGGCTTGCTTAAAGAGGCCCTGTTAGTGCCTACAGGGCAAAAAGACTTTTAAAAAATCCCTTTCATCTGACATAGACCTTCCAGCTCAGGCTAGCTCATGTCTACACTTTCGCTGTGCAGACTATAATAAGTCTTGTTTACAGTACCTGTGATATTTCACGAATATTTTTGAATTTCATAAAGTAAGCATTATATTACTTCCATTTCTACCTCTAAATAGAATATCATATTCTAAATTATTGTAATTTATTTGTGATGAATAATAATAATTGAATAAATTAACATGTCCAAAATTTAAAATTTATGCTTTAAGTTAAACCTATATTCAATCAGTGCTGTAAAATTTTTGTTTTATAGCACTGATTAAATAAGTTCACAAAGCTACCTTAACCCAGTTACTTTAGTCAAGTAAAACAAATGGTTTAAATTATTTTTAAAAAAGTAAATAAAATTTAAAAAGTTATGAAATTTCATAACTTTCGTTATACATTTTCATATTGTTTCTGTTATAATAACATTTCTGTTTTGAGCTGTTATACGTAATATCTTCTCAGTTGTACGTTAAGAAATATGGCGTCCCTAGTCCTCAAAATTATATTATCACTAATTTGCACTGAATGATTCTATTTTATAATTTTAATTCTACAATAATTGTATTTTTAATTTTTTAAATGTCTGAATGCACTGCTATTGGAAACCCGTCGTTAGCACTCAATTCATGCAAAATACAGGGTGTTTATAAATGAATGGTGCGGTTTTAAAAATTAATAATAAATCTATTTATTACCTTATATGGACAAACCTTACAGCATAAGCAGCGGCAACTGCTCAAGTTTTTATGCGCTACCCGCTCTTCGTCTTGTCATGCACTGCAGACCATCACGGAGGACATGCTACACAGCGTATTGGAAGAATTTGATTACCGTGTAGATGTGTGTCGTGTGACCATGGGTGCACATATTGAAGGATTATGATTGATGCATAAAAAACTTGGACAGTTGCCTCTGCTTATGCTGTAAGGTTTGCCCATATAAGGTAATAAATAGATTTATTATTAATTTTTAAAACCGCACCATTCATTTATAAACACCCTGTATATTCATATATCAATACTAATCGCCCATTAGGGCCGAGTGTATAAAACCACTGAACACTGGTGGTTGGTCGTGGGTTCGCGTTTTGCCAATAGGCTGGCCACGGGGAGTTTTCTTGGTTTTCTTCACCTAAATATGAACCAGTTTCCATAAAAGACCTATCGGGAGGTAACCTCCTTGGCAAATCGCCCATGAGGCACGTAGCCGTAAATGAATAAGACCACCATTACTAATCAATCAATTTGTCTTATTTTGTCCTCCACTTAAGCTTTTAATTTGTACCAATTCCTTTATATTCATAATGAATTATTTTCATATTTTATTGTTATTGTTTTGATTTTTTGCGCTTCCAAACCTCTGCTTCCCTAGGCCCGGGCTAGTGGGCCTAATGGAAAATCCGCCACTGCTTCTTCACATAAAATGATATATTTTCTTCGACATTTCTTTAGAATGAAAAAATATTTATTGTTCAATTGTCAGTCTGAATTGCCGGCACCGCCATCATTTCGATCCGTCGAAGCCGGGTCCAGCAGTTCTAGTGTGAATCGAGCCTAATGCTTTTTCATTTGAAATTACTATTCAATAACAAATAACTAAACTTTCAATATGGTTTTCATTTTAATTTTTAGCCTTCTTATTTTTTGGTCGGGCAATGTCGCATGTATTTGCTAGTTATTAATACAGTAATTACGAACTTTAATAAAAACATCAATTTTAACATTATCTTTAAAAATTTTAAATACTCAAAATTAATTTCATTATTTCTAAAATCTCGTGGAACATTTTCATTTTTTGTTCAAGTACAAATCCAGACTGTTCCGTGAAAAACCGTATTTATAAAAGTACAAAATGAAGAACGCATTAGTAGTTCTGACTGGAACTCTCGACCCTCGGTGCGGAACTGTTCCGACTCGGAACTGTTTACTTCTACGCGCCACTTTGGCCTGTCATACGTTCGTCATCTCTACATGTTCAGTTGAGTTACTAACCAGCTGTCAAACTATTTTCTGAATATCCTAAGTTTCAAGAAATCATTGACAAATTGAGTTTGAGCTTTATCGTCTGTAAAAATAAATTGGAACCATATAACATTTTCAGAAGATTTTTACAGGATTTTATCCTGTAAGGATCTCTATAATCAGTTTGTATAAAGCTAAATAAAGCTAAAAACATGCCTGGCGATGTTCGAGATGGATAAAACAGCTACCACTCTGGAAACCCGTAATCGAATCCAGGGTCGAAAAGCTCTGGGAATTTCTCGTGGGTATTTTCTCAGATATATCAGACCCTGTCCCTCACCACTCGGCTATTCCATTGGGGCCTGGCCGAATCCACAATGGGTATTTAAAAAGATCTTCTTAGAGTCTACAGGGTGAGGCACTAAGGGCGAAAAGAGTTAAAAATGAAAAGAAAAAAAACAAATGCATAGTTTGGTCTTATTTGAATAAATTTAAGATATAACACGCAATTTGATATATTATTATTTAACATATTAATTAAAAAAATGTTTTAGTTTTAAATTTCATTTGCACATGAATCTAAAAATCGCAATTGTTTTTATTTTAAAATTTAAAAAAATTGTAATTAGGAATATAACAACATTTTTAAAAACAAGAAATTTCAAAAATAATAGTAATGTAGACATCATTTAAAGCCTATTGAAAACATATAATAAACAAGAGTATTTCAGAATATGACAAGGAAATAACTATAGGAAAAAGATCATTAAAAATATAATAAAACAGGAACAATTTATATGGAACTAATAAGGAAACAATTTTGTTAATATGATTGTATAATATCAAATGTGTAAAATTTATCAATTATTTGTGTATTAAAACTATAGGCCTACTGCCAGAAGATCTAGCATGTTTTGAGTATAATACTGCTTATTTCACGAAAAAACTCTTTACTTCACTCCTTGACAATATGACAAAAAATATATTTTTTTAGTTTAAAATTTAAAAATATTTACATTGCGGACTCTTCTCTGCTATCATTTCATAATATGATAGATCGGCGAACAAGATTTTTTAATTATTCCGTTCAGAAAATTCTCTTCATTCTCTACTTTCAATCAATTATTTACTGATATTGTAAAAATAAAAGCATAAAGATTTAAGTTTCTTATATTGAAAATATGATTTTATGGCATTTTTAAAAAAGAAATTCTGGCCTACAGTTGGCTATCTCTACTATTTTTCCACTTTTTGCTCTTTCCACTTTGTGGGCACTAAGAGAGCCTTTTTTTTACACCCATCATAAGTTCGGTCATGCCGGCAATTGGATATATCGAGTGGTCGCTCAGTTACGATATGTTGTGTTCACGACATATCGGAACTGAGTGACAATGAAAAGTTCTTTATACTGTTCAACAGATCTTCATAGCGGTAGACTGACGTCTTAACCGCTCGGTCATGCTACCTTCCATCTTTATCTTCTCTATACTTATACTCAAGATGGTTTCGGACAAGTTTATGGTAAGGATGATCGGTTAATGATGATTAAATGAGTATGGGCCTGATATATCCGGATCAATCCCTGAAAATTACTGAGCTGATTTACATTCGAACCTGGTTTCCCTAGGCCTTTTTTAATTCTTTCCGTCCTGTGGGCACTAAGAGGGTCTCTTTTAGCAAACCCACTATGGGTTCGGCCAAGCTCACAATGGGGCGGCCGGGTGGTGAAGGAGGAGCCCGACATACCCAGAGGAGCACCCCCTGAAAAATTCCTGAAGATTTTTCGACCCGTCTGGATTCGAACCCGGGTCCCCACAGCGGTCGGCTACCACCTTGACCGCTCGGCCATTTGGCCCCGAGAGGCTGGCTTTTTGTCCACCTGGTCGTCCATTAATTTATTTATAGTTTAACTGTAATCTTTCTTCCTTGCCANATTTTTAAGTTTTAATTAAATCATTTACGAATGCTTTATATAAAGCATTTAATTTAATCTGAAATAAATATTTTTTAGGATCTCTCAACTATTTGTTTCATCTTTTGGAGAAATTTTCAAATTATAGATTCATAAATTTTTTAAATTACTGTTTGAATGACTTTAGCTCTAAAATTACAATTAAAGAAACATTAAGTGTGAGAACTATTTTCCTAGAATGAATAGAATAAATTATAATGGATGCAGGAGAACTAATCAAAATTCCATAATTATCAAATTTAATTTAAGAAAAAGAAAATTGGTTATAAGTTATTTAGTTATTAATGCTTTAATTTCCATAACATTAACAATTTTTTCTTATACAGTATATGAAATCTATTTAAAAAACTTTAGTTTTTAATCTTACGTATAAAAAAATTTATGATAACACTTGAATTACATTATCACTTTTTCACAGAAATAATTTTAAATTTTTTCTTACTTAAATTTTGTATTTATACTGTAGGAAATTAAGTGGCTACTTTAGTTTAGTTGTGATTTTGAAGAAGTTAATGTATGGATTTATATTTAGCTCTAATAGTAAACTAATAGAACATATTCTGATAATATCATAAATTAATGAATTTGGAGAATTACATGATAATATAATAAAGGATGTTATAAAATAAATCTTAAAAATCTTGATTTCTGTTGCCTTCAAATAATATACAGTAAGCTTTAAAAGACAAAAGATTTTTGTCCAAAAGGAAAAATCTAGAATGTTTCTTTACTTGTGAATATTAACATGTCTAATCATCAATCCAACCTTTTGTTCAGTCAATATAAAGTACTTAATGTATAAGCATAAATAAATTATTATAACAACATTTTAATACATTTTGTACAATATATGTTAATAACAAACTTATTTTTTTACATATACTCAATTTAATGGACTTCCCACAATTAATACATTAAATTGAGGGCCTACTGTATTTCCGTTTCTTCAAATGCTGAGTTAAAAGAAATATTTAAAATAAACAGTCAAAAGTAAAAGGTTAATAGATGTTTAAGGATATTTTTATTTAAATGCATAAGATTATAATATGATAATTTAAGAAATTCAAAAAAATCTCCCTAAACTCTCCGTGGCCTGTAAGTAGCTCAGCTGCTTGGCATTATTGGTCCAGATTCGACCAATCCTGTTGCGACACGAGTTGGCAATGACATTTTATCGCATTTTACGAGTCTCTTTTAGCGTGTTTATACGAATACAGTCACAATTTTTTCGTCACGATATACAAATCTGCGTTATAGGGGGTCTACTGTAATTACTTCTTGGATGCTTTCATAATTTGACACATTTTATTTAAAATAAGATGCAAATATTTTTGGAAACTGAAAAAAATGATAATTGCAAAATGAAAAATTTTGATCTTCCATATACTATGCTATGGACTCTGTTCCATAGTGTGCATGGTATATCAAGTCAGAAGAATACATTGTTTTTGATCTATATATATATATATATATATATTATATTATATTATATTATTATTTATTTAAAACTATGGGTTATTACAGTTTAAATATCTTGAAATGTTACTGTTTTAATAGTTCATATTTTAGTTAAGTGTGATTGTTCATCATATTTAGTGTGCTACGTAATTTATACCATGTAATTCCATGGTATAAATTATGGCATAATTGTGTACAANTTATGCTTTAAGTTAAACCTATATTCAATCAGTGCTGTAAAATTTTTGTTTTATAGCACTGATTAAATAAGTTCACAAAGCTACCTTAACCCAGTTACTTTAGTCAAGTAAAACAAATGGTTTAAATTATTTTTAAAAAAGTAAATAAAATTTAAAAAGTTATGAAATTTCATAACTTTCGTTATACATTTTCATATTGTTTCTGTTATAATAACATTTCTGTTTTGAGCTGTTATACGTAATATCTTCTCAGTTGTACGTTAAGAAATATGGCGTCCCTAGTCCTCAAAATTATATTATCACTAATTTGCACTGAATGATTCTATTTTATAATTTTAATTCTACAATAATTGTATTTTTAATTTTTTAAATGTCTGAATGCACTGCTATTGGAAACCCGTCGTTAGCACTCAATTCATGCAAAATACAGGGTGTTTATAAATGAATGGTGCGGTTTTAAAAATTAATAATAAATCTATTTATTACCTTATATGGACAAACCTTACAGCATAAGCAGCGGCAACTGCTCAAGTTTTTATGCGCTACCCGCTCTTCGTCTTGTCATGCACTGCAGACCATCACGGAGGACATGCTACACAGCGTATTGGAAGAATTTGATTACCGTGTAGATGTGTGTCGTGTGACCATGGGTGCACATATTGAAGGATTATGATTGATGCATAAAAAACTTGGACAGTTGCCTCTGCTTATGCTGTAAGGTTTGCCCATATAAGGTAATAAATAGATTTATTATTAATTTTTAAAACCGCACCATTCATTTATAAACACCCTGTATATTCATATATCAATACTAATCGCCCATTAGGGCCGAGTGTATAAAACCACTGAACACTGGTGGTTGGTCGTGGGTTCGCGTTTTGCCAATAGGCTGGCCACGGGGAGTTTTCTTGGTTTTCTTCACCTAAATATGAACCAGTTTCCATAAAAGACCTATCGGGAGGTAACCTCCTTGGCAAATCGCCCATGAGGCACGTAGCCGTAAATGAATAAGACCACCATTACTAATCAATCAATTTGTCTTATTTTGTCCTCCACTTAAGCTTTTAATTTGTACCAATTCCTTTATATTCATAATGAATTATTTTCATATTTTATTGTTATTGTTTTGATTTTTTGCGCTTCCAAACCTCTGCTTCCCTAGGCCCGGGCTAGTGGGCCTAATGGAAAATCCGCCACTGCTTCTTCACATAAAATGATATATTTTCTTCGACATTTCTTTAGAATGAAAAAATATTTATTGTTCAATTGTCAGTCTGAATTGCCGGCACCGCCATCATTTCGATCCGTCGAAGCCGGGTCCAGCAGTTCTAGTGTGAATCGAGCCTAATGCTTTTTCATTTGAAATTACTATTCAATAACAAATAACTAAACTTTCAATATGGTTTTCATTTTAATTTTTAGCCTTCTTATTTTTTGGTCGGGCAATGTCGCATGTATTTGCTAGTTATTAATACAGTAATTACGAACTTTAATAAAAACATCAATTTTAACATTATCTTTAAAAATTTTAAATACTCAAAATTAATTTCATTATTTCTAAAATCTCGTGGAACATTTTCATTTTTTGTTCAAGTACAAATCCAGACTGTTCCGTGAAAAACCGTATTTATAAAAGTACAAAATGAAGAACGCATTAGTAGTTCTGACTGGAACTCTCGACCCTCGGTGCGGAACTGTTCCGACTCGGAACTGTTTACTTCTACGCGCCACTTTGGCCTGTCATACGTTCGTCATCTCTACATGTTCAGTTGAGTTACTAACCAGCTGTCAAACTATTTTCTGAATATCCTAAGTTTCAAGAAATCATTGACAAATTGAGTTTGAGCTTTATCGTCTGTAAAAATAAATTGGAACCATATAACATTTTCAGAAGATTTTTACAGGATTTTATCCTGTAAGGATCTCTATAATCAGTTTGTATAAAGCTAAATAAAGCTAAAAACATGCCTGGCGATGTTCGAGATGGATAAAACAGCTACCACTCTGGAAACCCGTAATCGAATCCAGGGTCGAAAAGCTCTGGGAATTTCTCGTGGGTATTTTCTCAGATATATCAGACCCTGTCCCTCACCACTCGGCTATTCCATTGGGGCCTGGCCGAATCCACAATGGGTATTTAAAAAGATCTTCTTAGAGTCTACAGGGTGAGGCACTAAGGGCGAAAAGAGTTAAAAATGAAAAGAAAAAAAACAAATGCATAGTTTGGTCTTATTTGAATAAATTTAAGATATAACACGCAATTTGATATATTATTATTTAACATATTAATTAAAAAAATGTTTTAGTTTTAAATTTCATTTGCACATGAATCTAAAAATCGCAATTGTTTTTATTTTAAAATTTAAAAATATTTACATTGCGGACTCTTCTCTGCTATCATTTCATAATATGATAGATCGGCGAACAAGATTTTTTAATTATTCCGTTCAGAAAATTCTCTTCATTCTCTACTTTCAATCAATTATTTACTGATATTGTAAAAATAAAAGCATAAAGATTTAAGTTTCTTATATTGAAAATATGATTTTATGGCATTTTTAAAAAAGAAATTCTGGCCTACAGTTGGCTATCTCTACTATTTTTCCACTTTTTGCTCTTTCCACTTTGTGGGCACTAAGAGAGCCTTTTTTTTACACCCATCATAAGTTCGGTCATGCCGGCAATTGGATATATCGAGTGGTCGCTCAGTTACGATATGTTGTGTTCACGACATATCGGAACTGAGTGACAATGAAAAGTTCTTTATACTGTTCAACAGATCTTCATAGCGGTAGACTGACGTCTTAACCGCTCGGTCATGCTACCTTCCATCTTTATCTTCTCTATACTTATACTCAAGATGGTTTCGGACAAGTTTATGGTAAGGATGATCGGTTAATGATGATTAAATGAGTATGGGCCTGATATATCCGGATCAATCCCTGAAAATTACTGAGCTGATTTACATTCGAACCTGGTTTCCCTAGGCCTTTTTTAATTCTTTCCGTCCTGTGGGCACTAAGAGGGTCTCTTTTAGCAAACCCACTATGGGTTCGGCCAAGCTCACAATGGGGCGGCCGGGTGGTGAAGGAGGAGCCCGACATACCCAGAGGAGCACCCCCTGAAAAATTCCTGAAGATTTTTCGACCCGTCTGGATTCGAACCCGGGTCCCCACAGCGGTCGGCTACCACCTTGACCGCTCGGCCATTTGGCCCCGAGAGGCTGGCTTTTTGTCCACCTGGTCGTCCATTAATTTATTTATAGTTTAACTGTAATCTTTCTTCCTTGCCAAGCTTACAATGAAGGAGGCCGCGTAATGAGAAACGTGACACGACATATCTTGGATACCGCTTGTGAAAAATTCCTTGGGATTGTTTTCGTCGGATTTGATCCTGGGTCTTCCAGAGCGGTAGACTGAGCTTTAATAGCCTCGGAATCCAGCCGTCACTATTATTTCTTGTGAGATCTAAGATTAGAGATTATATCCATACCTTTGGCTTTAATTTATCTTTCAGTGACGCAACTAAGAAGTCAGGGTTATCCCGCAAAGAGATTTCTGGATTCTATACCGGGTTCCCATCTGCGCCACAGACTTGCGGAACCTGTTATTTATGCAATTGCTATTTTTTTTAATGATTTTTTAGGTGAATAAAATTGTGATAAATATTATCACAATATAGTTTTTAATATTTTTCCAATATTTTGAAAATGTAATATAATTTTCACGATACAATTCTATAGCTATCTATTTTATTATTTAAATATAATGTGTGTATTTAGTGTTTGCCTTTCTAAATCAAGCAATTTTTCATGTTTGATCTAGAAAATTGTTTTTAAAAACTGGCCAAAAACGTAATAATTCGTGAATATTCTTTATATTTATTATTGAGAGAACTTTTTAGCAAAAATGTTTCCTTATTCGAACAATATATATTTTAAAAAAATAAATAAAAAGGACAATGCTTAAAAAGAAAAAAAACACAGGTAATTACCAGAACCGACATCAAAAACACAGTAAAAAACATTAAAATGTCTTTGATTTTTCTTTAGACAGTCTTCATAGCTAGTTGTAAAATGTTTAAAACATTATAAAAAAGAAAACGATTCTGTTGTGAGTGAAGTTTTCATTACGGAGTCTTCAAACGTCTGATTATCACTCGCTAAAAATTCCTAAATAATCTCTTCTGTCTATAAATTTCCCTAAATCGACGTGAAAAGCTTCAAAAGAAAAACTCTTTGACACATTAACGAGACAACAAAACCTAGTTTTATTTCTAAATTAATTAAATTCAATTTCACTCAAATTCTTATTAAAACACGTGAAAACTTTCATATTTTTTAAAATGTAAAGCGTAAAATAATATTTAAAAAATAAAGAAATNTTGCAGACCTGTAAATTTCTGCTGTCATTCGTCTATATCCTTTCTTAAGAACAGGAGTTAGATTAAATTAAAATATTTACAATTTAAAAATGAAATATTATCAGGGATCTAGACAATGAGGGCCTAGTAAAGTCATTTGATCATGGTCTCCGACTTACTTATACAAGAAAGTTGTACAAAATAGTGAAAAATCTGTTTTCATTTGTTTTATTGACGTTATTTGTATATATGTTAATGCAAGACTGGAGTTATTCTTGTTGTGTAGCCGTGCCCTATAATATATAAGAGGTCCTTCTACTTTCATTCAAATGCAATATAATTAAAAGTCCGAGGCTCTAAGCAGTAGCTCTTTTGGCTTAATATAAATCAGGCCTTAAGTTTAAGAATTTGGTAAGGATAGCCCTCATATTTGTACTAGTCCAGACCCTATCGCACTTACATAATTTCCTGATTATCAGTAGTTTTAGTATTAAGTGCATAACGCAACTCTGAAAATATTTTTCTTTTGATATACATCCTTAATGAGTTTTTATTATTATTATTTAATATGTTAATTAAAAAATATAAGATGGATAAAATATCAAATTTCAATATCATTATCACATTTTCGCCAGCTGCAATGATTGTTGCAATGGAATGACGCATTAATTGCATAACGCATTTATATACCGAATAGAAAAAAATCTGCACATTGTTCTAAATTATAATAGAATCAATCCGTCACATATTATTTAAATATTAATGGGATTAATAAAGGAGAAATTCTCCCGAAATTAATTAACGTTAAATGAAATCCGCCACGCAAGTTCGACCACGCAGGCGTTGATTATAATGCAATCGACGTAATTACATTTCGATTTTCTCTATCGTTTTAATATATAATAAATATTCTAATTCGCAATAACTTCGGTCAACAACATCTTGAAAATCGTTCAACTTTTATTGTTAGGTAACTAAAAATAAACCAATCCTATCTCGTAGTTAATTTAGCTGCGCGTTTGACACCGTGCCAAATTCATTTTTTTTTTACAATATTAATCGTATATAAACAATTATACTAATTTAATTTAAACAAAAATTATTTTTTTTTTAAAAACTAAAATTATTTAATGCAATAATTTTTAATATTTATTTTATTTTGCTTTTTATATATGTTGATAAAGTGCACGGTGGCGACCTCTTCCGTCGATAATCGGTGCTAGACTTCATTAATGCTGTCTCATTTAGTTTAGTGATAATGGAGGAGTTGGGCTATTCGCTAGCTTTCGATGTTTTTGATTCCAACTGACGATGCGACATATAACTTAAATATAAAATATATTTAACATTTTGAGTCTATACTTTTACAGAATATTTTAGAAATGAGTGAACTTACTCCCGAAGAGGTGAGATAATTAACATATATTAGTATTCAATATTGAGTAACAGACTTGGATATGTTTGTGTGGAATTATTCATTATTTTTCTGTCTAATCGACCTCATTTTTTTAATTCTAGAGTTAATTTTTCGTTTCTTGATTGTAGATTTTTCCCTATAAACTTTGTAAACATTAACACTGTAATCAGCTTTGTTTTGATGTAAACAATACAATAGCATCTACTGTCTCAAGTCTCTTGCCAAAAGAACTTATTCAAATATCTTCACAATTATAAATTCAATTATAAATCATTTACATTTTAAATCATATTTAAAATAGAGGAAATTCAATTCTTCATTCATAATATTTTTTTCTTTATTTCTTATTATAATATAATTCAATTAATTTAGAACTTTAAAAAATATTTTTAAAGTTGTAAATTAGTTTTTTTTTTTTTTTAAATGCTTAAATTTTTAAGATTAAATATTACATTTTTGATACATTTTTTTTTTTTCATATTTGTTTCTGTATTGATTATTTGTTTATTATTGATGCTTATCTATGTTTATAAAGAATATACACTTTTATATTTAATGTAAAGTAAGGGTACGACTATTCAGATTCAAATTTAGTAGCGAGAGAGAGGTTGCGAACAATATAGTTCTCGCAAAGGAAAATGTGCACAAGTGAGAAATTCACTCGCTGGGGTGAGTGAATTTCTGGTTCTCGCACGGGGTTTGATATTTATTGCATCTTTGCTCTTCTTGCTGCATCTGCATAGTTGCACCCTAAATGCGATTTGTTAATGTTATCTCTGTGTTGTGTGTTCTTGATGTTTATTGGTGTGTAAGTTTATTCTGTAACTGATGGTTTAATTATTAATTTATAACTAATACAAATGTCCTGATATGTTCATATTTTTATAATTATTTATTGTAATTTTATAGATTTTTATTATTATATATTGTATAAATTATGCTAATTTTTGTAGGTGATAAACTGTATTTTAATGTAGATGTAAAACGAGATACTGAGCCTGACTCTGACAGGTTTATTTGAGGTTTTAGTCTTTTAAGATTTCGAAATAATTCTATTATTAAATGTTTTAAAGCTGTTTTTTTATAAGTAATGAACTGTTTATTTGGTTTAAAAAATTTTCAGTAAAATATTAATTTATATTATATAATTGACATTAAAATTATAAAAAAGTTTTTCTGTTTTACAAAAATTTTGCAGATGGTTCCACATCATTTAGAATAAGTTTTCTTCCTAAAAAAAGGAATTGTCAATCACAGATACTGAATACCAGTATGGGGTCACACAGCAGTCTGTTGCTGTCTAGCAATGACAAAAGAAATAGTTTTTTACGGACTAGACTGAATGCTAGCATAGTATTTATGATAGTAGACACTCATATATAATCAGTGAAGTAGATAACATATATATATATATATATAATATATGTTAAATTTATAATTTATTAAAATGCATTGTCTATACATTGTATTATAATACAATATTCAATTTTACTTGGAAACAATAGTTAATAGGAAAATTTAAGTTGATTTATTATTACAATTTAATGTTTATATAAAATTCAAAACTTTGATTTAATTAAAGTGAATAAATATTATTACTATTTTTATTATAATTGCCAAGTTATTATATTAATTAATACATATAAAAGCTTATTTTTAAGTTTTAATTAAATCATTTACGAATGCTTTATATAAAGCATTTAATTTAATCTGAAATAAATATTTTTTAGGATCTCTCAACTATTTGTTTCATCTTTTGGAGAAATTTTCAAATTATAGATTCATAAATTTTTTAAATTACTGTTTGAATGACTTTAGCTCTAAAATTACAATTAAAGAAACATTAAGTGTGAGAACTATTTTCCTAGAATGAATAGAATAAATTATAATGGATGCAGGACAACTAATCAAAATTCCATAATTATCAAATTTAATTTAAGAAAAAGAAAATTGGTTATAAGTTATTTAGTTATTAATGCTTTAATTTCCATAACATTAACAATTTTTTCTTATACAGTATATGAAATCTATTTAAAAAACTTTAGTTTTTAATCTTACGTATAAAAAAATTTATGATAACACTTGAATTACATTATCACTTTTTCACAGAAATAATTTAAATTTTTTCTTACTTAAATTTTGTATTTATACTGTAGGAAATTAAGTGGCTACTTTAGTTTAGTTGTGATTTTGAAGAAGTTAATGTATGGATTTATATTTAGCTCTAATAGTAAACTAATAGAACATATTCTGATAATATCATAAATTAATGAATTTGGAGAATTACATGATAATATAATAAAGGATGTTATAAAATAAATCTTAAAAATTTTGATTTCTGTTGCCTTCAAATAATATACAGTAAGCTTTAAAAGACAAAAGATTTTTGTCCAAAAGGAAAAATCTAGAATGTTTCTTTACTTGTGAATATTAACATGTCTAATCATCAATCCAACCTTTTGTTCAGTCAATATAAAGTACTTAATGTATAAGCATAAATAAATTATTATAACAACATTTTAATACATTTTGTACAATATATGTTAATAACAAACTTATTTTTTTACATATACTCAATTTAATGGACTTCCCACAATTAATACATTAAATTGAGGGCCTACTGTATTTCCGTTTCTTCAAATGCTGAGTTAAAAGAAATATTTAAAATAAACAGTCAAAAGTAAAAGGTTAATAGATGTTTAAGGATATTTTTATTTAAATGCATAAGATTATAATATGATAATTTAAGAAATTCAAAAAAATCTGAATGACATTAATATGGATAACCATTTGATAAAAACTAATTATTAAGAATTTAATTTATAATAAGATATCAGAACATTAACCCTATCTTATGCATTTAGTTGCTAGAAAGAATTTGGATGTATCAATATGATATATTTTTAATATTTGTGTTCTGAAATGCTTGTTACAAATGAATTAAATATAATGGGGTAACAATCTATAGATTTATAATTAAGATCATTAAATTAATTTAATAATTAGAGAATCTAAAAATATCTGCAGTTTAGCAAGCTTATTTGGAAATATGTAATCTTTGTGCTGCTTTCTTAATAAGCAGCTCATTATGAAGTATTGACATTAAAATTTGTGTGAAAACATATAAATTATTAAAATATAATATCTTGTTCACAGTAAGGCTATTGACTACAGTTAATGAAAATTAATGTANTTATTTAAAACTATGGGTTATTACAGTTTAAATATCTTGAAATGTTACTGTTTTAATAGTTCATATTTTAGTTAAGTGTGATTGTTCATCATATTTAGTGTGCTACGTAATTTATACCATGTAATTCCATGGTATAAATTATGGCATAATTGTGTACAAAACAATGAAATGGAATTGTATATCTTTAGCATGTTCTATAGCTTAAAAGTTTGGCCATTTTTACTACACTGAAAACAGATTGCTGAAGAAAGCTATGAATTTACAGATTAAGAATGAATCTCTGCTCTTAAAATTAATCTCAAATACCTAAACGTTTTCAGAATAGTTTTTATTTAAAGAAAAAAATATTGGAAGTAAATTAAATAAATTAAGAATTAGACAAGTATACAAAAAATATATAAGTTATACACTATTGTTGTTTGAATTATTCTTCTATGGCATTTTAATACAAATCATTAGTTAGTTTAATTTTCTGTGGAAAACTTCTGACAATTTTCTCCAGAATATACACAACAGAAATAAAACTTTTTCATAATCCACATTATCATATGCCTATTCCTCTGAAATAGCCATTAAAAGTATGACACTTATAGTACCTTTTATCCACTGCATATTTATATCAAATATTAAAATGTTGTATTTTTTATTTTTGTTAGCAATTAATTGTAGATAAAATAAGTAAAATGGGATACTGAGACACTCCTAAAATTTTTATTATTATATTACTTTATATAGTTTACTTAAAATACCAAAATTATAAATGCTAAAATAATCTTTGAAAAAATTAAATAAAAATAATTTTAATGTCCAATAAAAATCCAATGACAGATCTAAGAGTCAATCACTCAATTCTTATTTGCTATAGAGAATTAATGCTTTCTTCAACAAAAGATGTGCTTTCTTATATGGTGAAGATCAATGGATTAAAATGGTCAGAACATCCAATAGGACACTGAAATTTGTTTTGTTCGTTGATTTACTGTTTAGAAAATACACAAATATTTGTTTTACTACTGTCATCTAACTTGAAAGTTATTAAATATTATGTTTTAAATTGTATAAGAATGTTACTTTAATAATAAAATATAAACTTAATTTCTACTCTGTAGAGTTTAAAAGAAAGAAATAAAGCAAAATGGTAACAATGTCATCTTTACTTTGTTAGCAAATTGGCATAAAGTAATGCTATTGTATATAAGCAAAATGAAACATTATATAGTCAAGCTAGAGATATCATAAGTGCATAATTATCAAAATTCACTTTATGGCAGTGAAAAGAGCAATAGTTTCTAATCTAATTTTATTATAATTATCAGTCATATGTCTTAATCATTGTTGAGACTGACTAACTCAAAAAAAAATTATCTTAAAGTTTATCTTTCAGACTATACTACTACTACTACTACTACTACTACTACTACTACTACTACAATAATAATAATAAATGCTAAAATACATTGCTGAACAAAACTCAAATGGTAAGTCTAAAAACTCTTGGGAATAATCTTGGAATTGTTAAAATAAATTTGAAGAAATTTTAATGTCAATGACCAATCATTGGTATGGATTGAAATTTGATTTGCTCAGTTATTAGATGGAACCTTCTAAAAGTTTCAAAATCACTGTTTTATAGAGGAAAATTATTGGAAAGTTATCAGCTTTTAACTAAAAGAAGTGTGTAATAAAACATGGATTGATGCACAAAAATGGATTGGATAGAACTAAAGGTGAAGCATGCTTATACTATATGTAATGATTCAAAAGTTTTGGTTAAAATTTTATGGGCTGATTAATTATTCAGTTTATGATAAAAAATGAGAATCAAAGGGCATTTATTTACAAAGATAACTGAGTTATGGAGAAGCTTTATTTCAAATTATTCAGTTTTAAGTCTAGTTAGCAATAAAAAACAAAACAAGTAAATTTGCTATTCTCACATTATTTGCAAAAGTGGTAGTTTTGTCAAAGACTCAAACAATGTCAATGCACATGCTTCTATTATCTGTAGATGTGAAGCTTGTATAGCTAGTGAACTTTGAGCATCTCTTGTGTAAATTTTATTTTTCTTTAAATCTTAGTTAACTAAACAACCTGTTTCTAAACTAATAAATATTGAACTTTGGTAGTTTCTATAGTAGTTAATGTTCAAACAGTAAACTGATTTTGAAATAAAGATTTTTCTGTGTAATTTGGTTATTTTTGAGAATCTGACAGCAGTACATTACCATTTTACTTTAAATTAAATAACTGATCACCTTGTAAAGTTTTATTAATCACTGGAATTTTTTTCAAAACTACCAAATACACAATGAGTGAATTTGGCAGACTCGACAGTTCTGCTGTTAGAAGATTTTACTGCTGAGTGGCCTCTATGGTAGCACTGTTTTGGAGCATGTTTGGTGTTTTTATGTCACATTTAGTAGTGCATTTCATTTACACTACCTTTTTGCTAGCTGCAACTGATCAATGATGGCTGTACCCATGCAAGAGAATAAAGATATTATATATCAATATAAAGGTATTCATTGCAGCATTAATACTCCAAAATGCGTTCATAAACCACCAAAAACAAGTATGTATAATGTAAATTAAGAAAATAAATCCATCTTTAACTTAAATAAACACGCAAATTCATACATGTGAAAGCAGAAACTACTACTAGTGCCACCAACTTCCTGTTCCAATGTGTAGTCACTCATCGTTCAGCAGATCCTCAAAACAGCTATTGATTGAAACACCTTTGCTCAATTACAACTGTTGACTGCTGAATGCAGCCAATGATAGATAAATTTCTGTGGTGTTTAAAGGATTTTTGCATTTTCTAAAGACTTTGTGATTGATGCTATTTGAAAACCTTCATATTTGATTTAAAATTGGTGTATAACCTGCATTATTACATAACCTCGCCAACTTCCAAACTGCCTTTTTAAACACAGTTAACTGGGATTATTCATGCAAAATTGCATTACAGATAACTAGGGTTATCTTCATAAAATTATGGTAGTCTTTATAATTAGAAGAAAGCAGTTTAAAACTTTAACTATTAAAAGTTTAAATTATAACATTTTATCTGGTAGTTTTTGTTGTAATGTTTTAAAATCTAAGATTTGAAATGAATTAATGCCTTCAAAATCTCTGGCTTATGTTTTTTACACCATGTTAGATATTGCTATCAACAATGAATATAGGTTACTACTATTTCTTTTTACGTAATTGTAAATGCTTGACACTATTTTTTTTACAGTTGAATTTTTTTATCATCTTAAAATGTAAGAGATAAAAGATCTTTGTCATTTTACAGAATATAGGTAACTACAATAATAATCATCAAAATAGTATGACAACTTTAATTCACGTATCACATGATGCTTTGCTGTGATTATCATTATTAATACTGACTTGATCAACTACTGTATTAATATTATTACTCTAATTATTGCTAAATATGATGTACAGTACATTTTAAATTAATACTTTCAGATGCTAAAGATTGATTTTAAGGAAAAATGTGCTAAGAATCATGCTATAATAATTTTTCATTTTAAATAAATGTTTTAAAAATTTAAGAATATATGGCTTGCTACTATTATTTTTAACAATATATTTAATCTGCTGTTTATATTTTCTTTCATACTTTGTTTTTGCCAGTATTGCCTAGCTATTTGTGTATTCTCTGTCTGCATGATAATTTGCATCTGTCCTCTATATTTTTATTTTATTTTTTTGAATTATTCTATCTTTATCCTCTATTTTTAAAATCAATAAAGGAACAATATCTAATCCTTATATCTATAGTAATCTAAAAAGTTTTTTGTTACCGTTTTTAAATAAAACAATAAAAATAAATTTTATATATTGTTTGCCCTTGTCTTTCATTATATTGAGATGCAATTTTCAACTTGCAGACCTGTAAATTTCTGCTGTCATTCGTCTATATCCTTTCTTAAGAACAGGAGTTAGATAGATGAAAATTCGGCCCAGATATGGAATATTGGCCAGAGACCCTGATTAACTATATATGAACTTCTGGTCTGAACTGGAAGTTAGTTACAGGTTTTGTTTTTTTAATTAAAATATGATTGCCACAATGCCAAACTGCAATTTTTAGTGTCACAATTAGTAATTGCTTGTTAATATTTATTATTTATCTTTAGTTTCATTTTGATTATTCATTCAGTTCTATTTATAGATGAATAATGTGTTGAATATTTATGAATTGTGTGGAAATATGTTGAAGAATAATATATTATTATTCATTTTCCTATGTTTTCACTTCTGTTGTCAAATGTTTATATTATATATGCAGTAGTAGTAGTAGTAGTAGTACCTCCAATGCTGGGTAGTATACCGGCAGCAATTATCTTCTATTGATTTCAATTATAGGTGAGGACTTAGCTTCCTCTCAAGTCATATTGAGCATCTTCAAATCTTGAAGAAAAGCTCTATGCCAAGTATTCCTGGGGCATCCTTGTGGTCATTTAGCACCAGAGGGAACCCATTTTATAGATGTTATAGCTATCGTTCTCCATATGAAAAATGTGGCTGGCCAGTTGGACTCTTCTACAGGCAACAGTGTTATAAAGTTTGCACATCCCACTCCTTCGGAGAACCTCTTTATTGGTGATATGATCTAAATATCGGATCTTTAGGATTCTTCGTAAGTATCTCTGTTGGAAGACATTGAGCCATCTATTGATGTGTCCTGATGTCTTCCAGGACTCACTAGCGTAAACAGCTATTGGAATCACGATGAAGGTGAACAGGCAGAATTTGATTCTCAATGAGATGGATGGTGAGGACCAGATCTTGTTCATCCATCAGAAGACTGTCACTGCTTTTCTGTTGCAGCACTATGTTCATTTCCACATCACCATTTTGTGAAATAGCACTATCCAAGTAGGTAAATCTCTCCACCTCTTCTAATCATTGTGCTCCAACAATTACTCCCCACATTTTGGCAGTATTACATACATGCATAATTTTTGACTTCACTGTGTTTATCCTGAGGCCAATTTTGTGTGCTTCCTGACCCAATGCGGCCATGGCATGCTGTAACATTGTCTTACTTTCCTCTAACAGGGCAATATTGTCAGCAAAAATCAAATTTCCAAGACAGTCCTGTTCAAACCATTGGATGCTGTCCCAACATGTGCACCTGACTCTTCTGCCTGCCGCATGACATAAGGTGATGAGGAAAAGGGACAAGTCACAACCCTGCCTGATTCCTGTTGTAATTTCAAAGAAGTCTGTACGACCACCTTCAGTCTTGATGCAACAACTCGAATGTAGGTATAAGGCCTTAAAAATGGTGACGAAGTTTGTTGGTACTCCATATAATTGCAGGATCCGCCAGAGGGACTTGCAGTGAACACTGTCAAAAGCCTTCTTGAAATCAATGAAACTGATGGCCAATGGGTGTCAATACTCAATGCATTGTTCAATGATATTTTGAAGGGAGAAGATCTGCTTGCTGCACAATCTTCCACAGCAAAACTCAGCTTGCTTCTCCCGAAAGTGCTGATTGAGGACAATCTGTAGGCATCGAAGGAGGACCATATGCTTTCCAGGTACAGAAAGGAGGGTGATACCTTGCCAGTTGGTACACTCTGAGATATCTCCTCTCTTAGGAATCTGATTATAGTGCCCCTTCTCCAATCCTCTGGGACCTCCTCACATTGCCAGCACCTGTTAAACAAATAATGTTAGCTTTTCCAACATGGGCTGCCCTCCATGATTCAAAATCTCAGCTGTAATTTCATCCAAACCAGCTGTCCTACTATTCCTTAGGCTTTTAATTGCAATCTCCACTTCCTCAAGGGTAATATCATCAGTGTCCACCTGAAGCTCACTCTGTGTATCCTCAGTATTGAAATCATATATGATAGTCGTTCTGCTTGATTAAACATTTTCCAAAAGTGTTCCATCCACTTCTTGTTCTGCTCATCTTGAGCAATCAGAAACTTCCCATTTTTGTCTTTTATTGAAATGCTGGAGTTATTCCTCATCCTAGTCAGTTTATTGACTATGTGGTACAGGGTCTTGGAGTCATTTCAGTTGGAAGTCTCTTGCGCTTCAGCTCTTTTTCATTCTAACCATTCCTTCCTGTCTTTCCAACAGCTTTTCTTTACATTTTCTTTACATGTCTATCCAATTCAGTATATCTTTGGCTTTCTCCCTCCATCTCAGCCATTGTTTTACCATGATTGTTGCCTATTTGAGAAATTTCATTGTTTATCATTTAGTTAAAATGAATAATAATCCTTTCAAAGATCAATTAGCTGTATGTTCATAAGATAACAATTTTTCATGATCTCAAAATGAAGATTTGTTTCTATATAGTGTATAAAGCTAAAGATGCCAGAAGTAAAGAACAAAAGTTGAATATCATCAGTAGTAGTAAGAATATAGCACTCTGAGAAGAGATTCTAGGTCAAGATTATAAAGATTGAACAAAAATAGTTGTTCAATTATATTTTAATGTTGGGGGAAAAAATAATCTTTATCAGAATTCATCAGAGCTGTTTATTTTTTTTTCTAAACATCCATTGATTAATAGACAACAAGAAACTTTCATTTCTGGATGCTTGGTTATGGATACAGTTAGAATTATTTACACAAGCAGTTTGTTAAGTTATTTCATGTTATTTTTATTATATTATGTTAATCAAAACAATGTGTTATATATTTTCTAAAATGATTTAGTTGTTAATATCAAGTGAAATGAGTTTATCATAATGAACAAAAGAAATTTAAACTGTTTTTAAACTTTCAAAATTCAAAGTTTGACATTTGAAAACGAAGCCAAGATTTTTCAAGTGTTGAGTAATAAATTAAACTGACTTTTTAGAGTTAATGCTTCTCTGTTGTCTTTAAATAAGGAGTTGAAGATATGTCAAGTCCTTTCACTTGCTTTAATTAATGAGAAGCTTGATCATTAAAATGCATTCCTTTCTAGTTTTTCAGTGAAATCATTTTATGAATGATTTATCACAATAATTATTTTAATAACTATTTTATTTAATCAGTTAATTATTTCAATTTTTATTTTAAAATGTTAGTAGTATATTTTTCTAAAATAAGAATTGTAGATAGCAGATACTAGTATCATAATTCAGCTTATTTTATATAGGATGTTTGATGATACAATAGACTCATAACTCTAGAATGTCTAGATGACTGGATTTTCAGTTATTACTTCCAAACAAATCTTTGTTAGACTGTTGCAGTAACTTTGTTAGATTTTCTTCAAGTTTTCTAAAAGCAGAACATTTATTTTATTTTTTACCTCCTCTGTACAAGTTCTGTTAATTAGTCATGCTCAAAATACATTTCTGTATTTTATTTAGCTTTCCTTGCCAGTCTTATAATTTTTGGTATATTCTTTTAACATTTAGTTATTTTTTTCTGACGGTTTTGAAAACTCATTAATAAATATTTTTAAAATTTATTTAAAAAATTTTTAGAAACCTAATATATATATTCACATGATTTAATGTTTAACTTAATGTGACTACGGAATGAGCTTGCTTCCTTTTTTATTTTCCTTCTTAAAATGAAAGAAATACAGAGTTAGCTTAAAAAATAAACAAACTTGGTAAATAAAAGAACTTTGCCTTATGAATTTATTTTACTTTTTTATAAAGGTAGAAATATTTATCTTAAGTAGATAATACTTCATGATACTTTCTCTGTTCCACCTCATTAAATCTCACTTTGCATCCCATAAATTCTCCAAATTACATATTTAACTTTTTTTTTTTTTTTGTAGTAATTTTGTAAGCACACATACACGGTGGTCCATTTTAATCAATCTAGTGGAATAACTTGAAAAATATACACTGTACAAAAAGTAATTGAATCAAAATATTAGCCCCATCTTGTGGCTTTTCTTGAAGTCTATCAGTTTCATCATATTTGATGTTACAATTGATGAAAATGAGGCCAAGTTCATTTTCTTAAATGGAACTTCAATTTTTCATTACATATGATGCTACATCAAATTTTTATCTAAAACACCTTTTTTGAAAGATGCATTTATCAGAAGTTATGAGCTTTTGAAGTTTTATGTGGCTTCTGCATGATTCATGTGTGAATCTATGGATATATGTGGCATTCACTGAAGAAAGGAAGAAAAATGCTTTAAAAAAAATCATTAGAAACTATTTGATGGAATCAAGATTATCTGTATCATAATCTTGATGATTTTAATCTGCTGTGCCACTAGTTTTTGTATTACTTCGTTAGTTGAGGAAAAAAGAATGATTCCTCTAAATAATAATAGTTTCCTAATAATTTTTTCCCCGGTGAACTTCACATATGTCCACAGATTCACAAGTGTTGTGTGGCAGCCATATAAAACTTCAAATACTTATAACTACTGATAATGCATCGTTTGAAAAAATATTTATCCACAAAAAAATAAACATTTTTTATTGCATATTATGATTGAGATGTGGGAGAAATAAAGTTGACCCAATTTTCATTGATTGTAACACCATCCATGATAAAACCAACTGTTCCATTTTATAACCCCCTCAATCTTGCCCATGTTTCATCCAATGCAAATATCCTCTCAAGGAATGTCAAAACCTTCTTGTTGTAATATTCCAAATGCTGATTTGCAGACAGTGGTTCTATTTCTGTACTTCATTGAGGTGATAAGGCATTCATCATACTGAAGTTTTACAGTATGCAATCGTGTCTTTCAATATATCCAACACTGTTGGTTGGCTTTTTCCAGTCTCTTTGGCTGTCTCACTATCCATTGTCATTCAACTGGATGTGATGAGATTTGATATTAGAATGACCAAAACATGCCACATCATCATTACAGCGATGAAAAAATGCTTTTACCCATTAGGCAACATTCAATATGTCAATCCATCAGTGCATGCTTCTTACAGTTATTTGTAACATTCTTTAGAATTTGTTCCAGACACCATCTTGATCTTTATTTATTATCAGTATTGCATGCTTCATTCGTTCTGTTTTGTTTCCAGTTTAATTTAGTTAAACTATTGCTAGTCAACTTCAAAACTAACTTGTTTTTTGGTAATTCTGGATTTTTGGAATGACATTTAAACTATACTATTTAAGCAGAACATTAATATCAATACTAATAATTTATTGATTTACTTTTCCAAAATTAAAGTAGAGAAACCATTTATTTATGAGTTCATGTAGTATTATTGATTTTTTTGTTTTTACATATTTTTCAAAAAATAATGAGAGAGACTAATACTGAGAGTGATTTTTCTGTAATTGTATTGCAATTTGAAAAAATTGTAGACCTATAAATTTCCGCTGTTGTCTATCTTTCCTTAATCTCGAGAACAGAGTTAGATATATGAAAATCAAGACTAGATATAGAAAGCTTAGGATGTATGAGGCCCTGATTGAACTATATATGAACTTCTGATGCAAACTGGGAGTCACATTATTTCAATTCAAAACTTATTCTCTGAAAGGAGTTAGATAGATGACCGGCATGAATCCATTGCTAATGGAAAAGTATGAAGTACAGGGGCAAGACACTACTAATTTGAGTTGGAGAGCATATATTTTAAATTAAAAAATTATTAACAATATGATCAAAAATTGCAGCCCAGCATTGTGACAATGTCACAATAAATAATTGCTCGCTGACATTTAATAATTTTCTGCATTCCGATTTTTACAGAATATAAATTAGAAAGAACACTTGGGATTATCAAATTTTTTTATAATGATTATTTAGTATCGTTGTGTTGCATTGTTTTTTGAATGAATAAATTTAGTAAGTGTCCAATATTTGTGAGACTATTAAAAAAAAAACACAAATTAAAATGTAATGTGTGTAGTGTATTTGTAAATTTTTATATGTTTATTTTACAATATTTTGTAATTATTATTATTAAAAATATTAACCATTATATAATTTAAAACATAATCAACATTGCACTATTTAGAATGGCAATATCTTTTTTTATGAACTAAATTTTAGGTTCTTTTGTACTATATCATAAGTTCATAAAAAAGATATTGTCATTCTGGATAGTGCAATATTGGTTATTTTTAATTGTAAGCAATTGTTTCTCTGCACTTTGTAACATGCAATGATGTAGTAAATTATTTGCTAGTATATATCATTTAGGCATGCTTACTGGAATATGAATTAATTCTGCTTCTTAATAGAATGCATATGATTTATTACAAAAACAATGCTTTACAATGAAAATGTGTTTAAAATCAGTATCTCTTTTTTTAATCAAGAAACATGATTATTTTTATGACACAATATATGAATCTTTTTCATGCTATAAACTGCTCAACTACTTATTGCTTGAGACTAGTCGGTTTCCTCCACCAATAAAACCTAAGAATTTTATTGTATTTTGAAATAAACATGCTGTAATTTGATTGTAAATATTATTGACATTTGTTTTTATTTTATGTACTTCATTTTTTATTTATACAAGCAATATTATGCAACTATCAACTTATTTTTTCATAATAGAATGCATTGAATAATTTAGTTATAATTNTAGTATGATTTTTTAAAATAGTTTCATTGTGATTTAAAATCCTTTTCAGAATTTATTTAAAACTGTTACAAAAATACAGCTAAAAATTTATATGCATATTACAAATACAATGACAATTTTGTGACATTGTATTTTTGGTGATGTTTAAAGCAATAAAAATGAACATAAGTGAAAAAAGAAGCTAAAATTGGTATTTGGGAGTAAAAACTGAAATTTGGAAATCTTATATAATTATGAATATGATGAAAAAAGTAGGACTGTGGAGTTGAGTCAGAAGAAAATTTTTTTGCTAGAGGAGTTGGAGTCGGTAAAAATGGATAACTCAGAACACCTGTTTTTAGTATTACTTTAAGCATATTAAGATCCTAATAGGCATGTTAACTTCCTGTCTTGCTTTACAGGTGCTCCTGTAATGCAAGATCTTATTTTATGATGATTAAATTATTATTTAGAGTTAGAATTTTAGAAAGCCAACTCCATAAGTCTGAATTGGACCTTCTAAAATACTGAGATGGAGTCAGGTCTTGATCTATCAACTTCATAGACCTGGTTATAAGAAAAGATGCTTTACTTTTTGATATTATCATCATCTGTATACATAATTTATATATCAGATACTTTTTGTATAATTTTATTACATGTTGTTTTTTGTATAATTTTGGAAAAAATATTTATCAAATAAGAGATGTATAAAGTGCATGAACTTTTTCCAATTATCCCTCAATGTTCATTTACTGCAATACAAACATTTTATTTAAAAATTGCATCATAAAGATTTGCAGATGAAAAAAACAACTTGCAGTACAGACTTATAAATATTAAGCAGGTAAATACGATGTTGTTTTGTATGCTAAGAAGCACTTTCATTTGGTTGATAATTACAGTCGATCCCCTATAACACGGTAGATATGTTCCACTTTATAAGAATTTCACGTTGTAGGAATCTTTAAATACATGAGCCAATCACAGCCTGGCACATGTGCAGTTTACGGACTATGGCTGTTTGAAAGGTTTTCTTCCATAAAATTAATTGATTCTAGACTCAACATTTCCAAAACACATATAATTTTTTGGGAATAATCCGTATAAACTATGCTATAAACAAAAAATTGTAGGATTACTTACCGATTGTGCACCGTTNTCCACAAAAAAATAAACATTTTTTATTGCATATTATGATTGAGATGTGGGAGAAATAAAGTTGACCCAATTTTCATTGATTGTAACACCATCCATGATAAAACCAACTGTTCCATTTTATAACCCCCTCAATCTTGCCCATGTTTCATCCAATGCAAATATCCTCTCAAGGAATGTCAAAACCTTCTTGTTGTAATATTCCAAATGCTGATTTGCAGACAGTGGTTCTATTTCTGTACTTCATTGAGGTGATAAGGCATTCATCATACTGAAGTTTTACAGTATGCAATCGTGTCTTTCAATATATCCAACACTGTTGGTTGGCTTTTTCCAGTCTCTTTGGCTGTCTCACTATCCATTGTCATTCAACTGGATGTGATGAGATTTGATATTAGAATGACCAAAACATGCCACATCATCATTACAGCGATGAAAAAATGCTTTTACCCATTAGGCAACATTCAATATGTCAATCCATCAGTGCATGCTTCTTACAGTTATTTGTAACATTCTTTAGAATTTGTTCCAGACACCATCTTGATCGTTATTTATTATCAGTATTGCATGCTTCATTCGTTCTGTTTTGTTTCCAGTTTAATTTAGTTAAACTATTGCTAGTCAACTTCAAAACTAACTTGTTTTTTGGTAATTCTGGATTTTTGGAATGACATTTAAACTATACTATTTAAGCAGAACATTAATATCAATACTAATAATTTATTGATTTACTTTTCCAAAATTAAAGTAGAGAAACCATTTATTTATGAGTTCATGTAGTATTATTGATTTTTTTGTTTTTACATATTTTTCAAAAAATAATGAGAGAGACTAATACTGAGAGTGATTTTTCTGTAATTGTATTGCAATTTGAAAAAATTGTAGACCTATAAATTTCCGCTGTTGTCTATCTTTCCTTAATCTCGAGAACAGAGTTAGATATATGAAAATCAAGACTAGATATAGAAAGCTTAGGATGTATGAGGCCCTGATTGAACTATATATGAACTTCTGATGCAAACTGGGAGTCACATTATTTCAATTCAAAACTTATTCTCTGAAAGGAGTTAGATAGATGACCGGCATGAATCCATTGCTAATGGAAAAGTATGAAGTACAGGGGCAAGACACTACTAATTTGAGTTGGAGAGCATATATTTTAAATTAAAAAATTATTAACAATATGATCAAAAATTGCAGCCCAGCATTGTGACAATGTCACAATAAATAATTGCTCGCTGACATTTAATAATTTTCTGCATTCCGATTTTTACAGAATATAAATTAGAAAGAACACTTGGGATTATCAAATTTTTTTATAATGATTATTTAGTATCGTTGTGTTGCATTGTTTTTTGAATGAATAAATTTAGTAAGTGTCCAATATTTGTGAGACTATTAAAAAAAAAACACAAATTAAAATGTAATGTGTGTAGTGTATTTGTAAATTTTTATATGTTTATTTTACAATATTTTGTAATTATTATTATTAAAAATATTAACCATTATATAATTTAAAACATAATCAACATTGCACTATTTAGAATGGCAATATCTTTTTTTATGAACTAAATTTTAGGTTCTTTTGTACTATATCATAAGTTCATAAAAAAGATATTGTCATTCTGGATAGTGCAATATTGGTTATTTTTAATTGTAAGCAATTGTTTCTCTGCACTTTGTAACATGCAATGATGTAGTAAATTATTTGCTAGTATATATCATTTAGGCATGCTTACTGGAATATGAATTAATTCTGCTTCTTAATAGAATGCATATGATTTATTACAAAAACAATGCTTTACAATGAAAATGTGTTTAAAATCAGTATCTCTTTTTTTAATCAAGAAACATGATTATTTTTATGACACAATATATGAATCTTTTTCATGCTATAAACTGCTCAACTACTTATTGCTTGAGACTAGTCGGTTTCCTCCACCAATAAAACCTAAGAATTTTATTGTATTTTGAAATAAACATGCTGTAATTTGATTGTAAATATTATTGACATTTGTTTTTATTTTATGTACTTCATTTTTTATTTATACAAGCAATATTATGCAACTATCAACTTATTTTTTCATAATAGAATGCATTGAATAATTTAGTTATAATTTTGCAGTTATTTTATTATTTTAGAAATTGCATAATTTGAAATGTATTATAAAATTTATTTTAAAAATAACTTAAGATATATTATTCCTGCTATATAGTGTGTCAAAGATATAGCTTTACAATTAAAGAAATAACAAAATTTTGAAAAAAAATTTTTTACTGTGGAACTCTTATCATTTTTGATTTTTAACTTGATTAAATCTCATATCATTAGTTGCTACTAAAGTTTTGCTATGTGCAAAATGATTTGTGTGAAATTTTTGGTTATCAGCTTTATTGAATTATTTTTATTTAGGTTTTAACAAATTAGTTATTTATCAAAACCTACAAATGTTTAAAAGGTTCCAGTCTAGTAAAATCAGTCCTTATAAATGAGATTTTATTAAATGGAACTCTGTTAAATTGAGAATATTCTGTAATCATTCTTACATTATATATTCATGCTAAGTAAAGTTTATTTTTATGATGGATGCAAAATACTAAAACCAATCAGAAATATTTTAATATAGATAATGGTGTCTTATTGAAATGTGTGAACAAAAATAAATTACATTACTAATATTAAGAGAACTGAAAAGTTCTCTTAATATTAGTAATGATTTATTTTTGTTAAGAAGTTTTGTTAAGTTTACTGTAAGAGTTAGTAGACACACCGGTAACAGGTTAGAAAGAGGTAATTATATTAGAACTGAAAAGTTATTTATGTTTACAAATTTTCAGAATGTAACATTGTTAAAATTCAGTAATATGAACTGTGCATTTTTATTTTGACTTAATACTTTCTTGATGACCGTAATTATTACTTGAAGTTTATTTCAGTAACTTTCAACATATGTTCTGATACTTGTAATTTCAATATACAGTATTTGTATGAACAGTTTAGGAAAGGCTGCAGGGGCTTAAGCCCTCCCCATTGGTGTAAAAAAAAAATTAAAATGTAGTTGTTCAAACTTAAAAGTGTTGTTTTAAACTATATTTACTACCATAAATACTTTTAATCAGATCATCTGCAATACAATTGTCCTACATGTGTTTTAATATTAAGTTTCAAACACCTTTCTTTTGAAAAAAGAGTGTTTGAAGAGAGAGAAAGATGTTTGAAACTTAATATAAAGAAGTTCTAGCTTTTTTTTCTGTGAATAGAATTGCTACATGTGTTAATAACAATACTGTTCTTAAAAATTTTAAATATTTAAATAATTATTAATTAGTCCTATTTTATATTCTTCTGGTTCCATCTCTAGAACAGTTCTATTTTCTTTATTTTTATTGTTTAGAGGATTATTTTTGTTTATAATTTCAATATTATGTCTTCTTATTTATTAACTCATACAGATTCTTATCTCTGTAATTTATAGAATTGAGATATTTCTACATAATATTATTAACTGTTGCATGATTTGAGATAAACTCTGAAATTAAGTTCATTATTTGTTTGACACTTTCATTTTATAATAAAATTTTGAAAGTAACTTAAAGAAATATATTGAAATAGGTTTGAAAATATAAATCATATAGTTTACAGAATTTTTACCTGAATGATCTGCTTTCTGATTTTGCCAAGTTTTACTTTTTGAAAAAGTTAAATGTTTTTTAAATTTTTATTTATTTTTTTTAAATGCAATTAAATGCTTATCAGTTTTATTTTTCAAAGACAATAGTAAATTAAAAATTGATTAAATGTATAGGCTAAATATTTTCTACTTGCAATATGCATTTTGAATAATTAATTGTATTTTTTTTTATATCAACTTTGGCATCTTTTACTAGTTGAATATGCATGTTAGTTGGACGTGTTCCTTTTTCCATGTAGTTGGCATATTTGAAGGATATGTAAATTTATATTTAATTTAATTGAAATAAATTATTTCTTGTTTGTAATTAATGTTGTAACTTAGTCTTTTGTGACTGTAGTTAATTATTTTTAAGCAGAATTTGGTTAAAATTACTAATAAACGATATATTTAATTTAATTGAAAATAATTATTTCTTGTTTGTAATTAATGTTGTAACTTAGTCTTTTGTGACTGTAGTTAATTATTTTTAAGCAGAATTTGGTTCTTGTAATGTATTTTCTTAACATCTATGATCTTTAAGATGTTTGTTAAAAAATCTAATAATCAGTAAGTCTTGAAGATTACATTATTCTCAAGTAGGAAATGTCCATTAAAAATACAAACACTTTTGATTATGTTTGTAATTGAATTCATCATTTATGAGATTACAAATAAATGCAGCAATAGATAATTTCTCAGGTAGTGAAAAATTGATTATATAGCTGTTAAAATAATCAAAAGTTACAGGTAAATTGAATATTTTTCTATAACTTGTTGCTCTTGCTTGATTCAATCCACAGCTAATCTTGTTCTACAAAGAAGCAAAGATTTTGTATTTTTTGTTTTACTGCAGCTTTTCACATAAGGTAGAGGAAAAATACAGCCATTGATTATACACTTGTTATATTTAATTATGATAATTTAGAATTTTTATTAAATTTGGTAGTGTGTGGAAAATCACAAGACTTAATATTCTCACTTATTGTAGGTGTAGGTGAATTACCATGTGGGGAAGAGACACAAAGATGCAATTTAACAATAAGTTTATATACACGACATAGATATAATTATATATATATATAAAATTGTATAAGTTCACAAGATGCAATTTCACGTGCACTTAAGATCTCACTGTTACAATACTATAGACAGATAGTTCAACACTCCGTAATTCAATTCGTCACAAGAACAAAGGAACCACAGTACAGAAGAATATTTCACAATGTATGACAATGTTTTTGTATATATATTCAGTGACACACATCACTTAATTAATGAATTAAAGGGAACTAAATATTATATGAAACCCACGTATAAATCTGAGACATAAAAATTGTTGATGGATCTTGATTCCGATTTGTACCTCACATACCTGAAAAACTGTCCTCGTAAAATGAATGCTGCACTACTACGTACCATTCACTGGTCTCAAGAAGAGCAAAAGAAAGAAAAAAAGCCTCATAGCCAGTTGACATCGCTTTAAATACCCCTTCTGTGCACTCAACAGGTTGCCAACCTTTTTTCCCCACTGCAGAAAAATAGCAAAATATATATATATATAAGACAGAAAGCTGCAACCACACAAGTGTATAGTATTTACACAAGAATAGTGGTGTATCCATAAGTCATTATAAATAAGTATGCTTAGAATTTTTTCACAGTAGATCTAAACACAATATTAATAAATGCAACTATTTTTAGCTCACAAGAGATATACCACATTTCTGTTTGTCCCCAAATATATCATTATAACAGATGCTTGGTTTTGAAACTTCNGGTTTTACAATGCAAAAGCATGAGAATTTCATCTTTTTCAGGGCATAACCTATTTTTTGCCGGTTCATAAATGTTACTTCCAGTGCTGAAAATTTTTTCACTTTCAATGGAAGATGCTGAGGCACTTAAATATTTCATAGCTATTTTGCTCAAATTAGGGACAAATGTAAATATGTTCCTAATTCTTGATCGAAACGTTTGTTCATCTCTTTCGTTTATTTTCTTTCTTTTTAAAAACATGCTATTCTTCATTCTTTTGTTTACCAGAAGCTAATTCATCAAATAAATCAGAAAAACTTAGAAATCCACCTCCATCTTGATCACCTCCAGAAGTAGAAGCTTCAGAATTTAATTCTTATTGAGATTTCCTCTAGCATATCCTCTTTTTGAAATTTAATTTTGAATCTAATAAAAATTACAAGCATAAAGACTTGTTTTCTATATATGCTGAAAATCTTTTTTTATTGGATTTTCTAGTTCTTCTGTTGTGGTATTAATGCTACTAAAGAAACTGCTGATCTTTGCTTTTGATAAGAATAATTTCAGGGTCTCTATTGTGGGAATTATTGAAGATGAAGTGGCTTCTCGTTTGCTGGTTTTCCACAGTAATTTCTTTGCATGGTTTTACAAGTAGAACAATTTTTTCAACGAGAGACCACTGATATGGGCTCAACGTAAGAATTTTATTATCTATAGTATATGTGACAAGGGCCTTTTGCTGTTCCAACATGCAGTATGTAGAATTCCAGCAAGTAGGAACATCTTGAATTAATTTGTGTTTCTGCAAACCTAACTTTTCTTGCAAATCTTCTAATTTGATTACAGCTATAGCAGAATGATTAAAATGTGTGACAATATTTCTATTAACTGTGATTATAGTTTTCACATCTTGTTTAGAAAATATGCAATCGTTTAGTGTCAGCTGCAGCGTATGATAATGCTTCTAAGTTGCAATTCCTAATTCCAGCTACCAGAATTGCTGCAGAATCTCTTAGTACTAAGAATATCTTATCACTGTCAACTTATACTGTTCAAGAACAATTTTTAACTGTTCACTGATTCATGTAGCTGTGTGGGAACCTTCAAAGGAAACAATTTGCAAAACAGCTTTTTCCTGCTGAAAATCATCCTTCAACCAGTGAGCTGTTACACTTAAAAAAGGAGAATTGTTTGTAGTTGCTGTCCAAATATCAGCGGTTAAAGAAATATATTTTGTTTCTGTTAAACACAGAAACACTTCAGCTTTTTAAACAATGTCGAAGTTTCCATGCGTCAACAATTAAGTGTTGAGATTTATTTTAGAAACAAAGGAAGAGATTGTTGATTTTGCGAGGATATTCGATCGTCTCTTGTTTACCTGACCCAAGGGAGATGGAAATACCAGGTGGAGAAAAATGGGTTTTTCCACATTATAATTAACTGTATAATTAACTCCAGGATCTCACACTATTAATGCAATAAATTATTAACACTAATCGGCCGATTAATCGGTATCGGCCGATAATGCATGGCCGATTAATCGGTAATCGGCCATTTTGCTTATCGGTGCATCCTTACTATAGACCAATATTACAATAATTTAAAAATAGTTCATAAAAAGTTGCTGATAATTTTTATCATTATTATTGTTTTATAAAATTGTAAATTTGATAAATTTAATTATTTTAAGTTTTGATAGTAATACTTTTTTTCAAATTTCACTGGATCCTTAGCATTTTTTATATCAGCATATTTTTTTAATGTTTGATAATTTCTATGCATAAGTATTGCTGCTGTCAAAACCATTGGACAAAATTTATTAGAAATTGATTTTATTTGTTATTTATTGTTGGAAATATCATATTAAAAAATTGCCTTTTAGATTAAAAGATAAATATATTCAAATAATATTGAATATATTTATCTTTTCTGTAATCAGTATTTATCTTTTCAGGTAATCTGTTCTTATAACACAAAGATGAACAATTGAATGCATAAAGTTTAGTTTATTCATTCTTTTGAAATTTTAATTACAGCTCTCCCTTGATAGTCTGACGTTTTTTAATCCGACATGATCAGTAGTTTGACGCACCTCCCGTCAAGCTACCTGTCCCCATTGTGTGTCTGCTTGCACAGAAGCATGTTGCAAGTGAATCTCCCCATCCAATTCTTACATGATGACACACATTTCGTGTGTTCTCTCTGAGCAGTTCTGTTCGAACAGTTGGAGTAAGGAATATTGTAAGCTACTGCTAGCAAAACAATGCAAAATATGTAATTATTTTTGGTAACCTGGACACTTTTGGTAATCCAACACCCCTTTGGTCCCATAGCTGTCGGACTATCAAGGGAGAGCTGTAATTTGTCTAAATATAAAAACACTAATATTCTTCAATAAAAAAAAAATAAAAGTTTAAAAATTGTAATAAAAGGTTTTCTAAGAACTTCAATTTTAGTAGTAATTATTAAAAATAAATAAGATTAAGTATATTCTTTCTTCTTAAATTAAAAATTTCTGAAAAAAAACAATATTCTTAATTTTATTTGTTGGATAGCTTATATCAAATTCTCTTCTTTCTTAAAATTTAAAGAATTCAGAAATAAAAATGAATAAATATAATAATGTTTTTTGATTTGAAATGAAATGTAAATAACTAAGTTATTTAAAAATGCAATGATTATATTCATTAAATTTTCAGATATAATGATTATTTGCATAAATTAAATATTTATTAAGGAAAAAAATAACATAAATATGCTAATTTGTTAGAATTTATTTTATTATAAATTCTAAGTTTTCACTTAGAATTTTAATAGTAAATCTTCCTTTTTTAACAAATATTTCTATTATAATTTTTGAAAATTAAATGAAAAGAAATTTATGTATATTTTTATCATTGAACATAAATTATTTTAAGTTAATTCATTAATGTTAGTTATCTGTTTTAAGACAAACTTTCAATTAAGCTTATTTCACATAAAACAAAAAAAAGTCTTTATTTTAAATGTATAATTCAAAATTGAATGCTATCACAGTAAAGTAAATGAACATTAATCTGGCAATTTTAAATTTAAACAATGACCTTTACTCCTGAGTGATAATATTCTTATAATGCAAGAAAGAATTTCAATATACTGTAGAAATGTTTTACATTGCAATTCAAGATTGATTAATGTCATTTCCAATCTACTTAAAGACATATAACATTGAATTTAATCCAAACTTGTCTTGGCACTCAGCTGTTAATATTACAAATATTTTAACCTTCTACTTATTGTTCCAGCTGTTAAATTTTTCGTTTAATTTATATTTTTTTTAAATAAAGTTTTACAACTGTAATTATTCTATTATTTGGAATTACATTTAAAATTTCATCATAGTTAATAATAATTGTGAATGAATTATTATTATTATTATTATGTACATTATTAGTCATGTATATTAAAATACTGTTAAAATTTTTTTAGACAGTACAGTACATTAATGATTAACTAAATCTTAATTTCTTAAGTTATAATAAAAAAATAAATTATTATATTAATAAAGTTTTATTTTGTATAATTATAAGATATTTTGGACCATTTAGTGAAATGTGTATGTACTGTATATATTTATATCATTGTTTTATCATAATAGTGTTTCATCATAGTTATTGTTTCAAAGCTACATAAGTATATATGTTTGTAAAGACTCAAGGACATTTATAATGCCTGTTAAATCATTTTTAAATTGACCTTGATGTAGTTTACAATAATCTTGATGTATACATCTAGGTACTTTAACTGAAAATAAATATACAAACTAAATTTTAACTTCCTTTTCTCAGTACATTTAAATATTTATTGATAAATTAAGATATAAAATTTAATACTGTTATTGGTTATATTGGACTTTATTTTGTGAGACCTAAGTACACTGTATTTAGATTTTATCTATTATAATTATATTTAATAATTGAAGAATGTCATATAATTTAAAGTAATTAATTTCAATCTTATTGCTGATTAATCTATTCATAACATATTGTATTAAACGTGTGTGTGTAAAAATTAGAGTTATTCATTTATTAACATAATAGTCTGCAAAATTTTATGTATAATTTAATATATACTTCTAATATTTGCAATATAAGTAGACAAGTTTAGTCCCTTTTGTAGTCTAAAATCATTATTTAAAATTAGAAGCCATTTAAGTCTTTTAAAGAAGTTTTATATATTTATTAGATATTTTATAAATTATATATTTAATTTGAAATGTAATTGAGGAAATTTTGAAAATGATTGACTGTTCATATTATAAATTGAAAATTCAATTCTTACCATATGCCCAACTTGTTATGCAGAACCATAGGGTTCTACTGATAAAATTTGGTTCTGCAAAAAAAAATTAGTTTCTGAGCTTTAATTAATAGTTTTAAATGTTTGTGAAAAATTTATTTAAATAAAGTTTCAAAAATTATTAATATTACATAGGAATAAAAGACCTATGCACAGACTGCATAGTTTACATTTGTGTAAAATAGGATCAATTGAGCCAAATGATGAAAGAATTGAATCATGTATTTGAAAACTAAAACAAGTACTCATTTCTATTGGAGAAATTGTTGCAGGGAGAAACAATATTTAAAAAAAAAAAAAACGAGTAAAAAACATGGCTGACAGTTTTACATTTAATTGTAGAAATAAATATAAAAATACAATGTTTTTACAAAGATAAATACAGTAGAACCTTGATTATCCGGACTAATTGGGGATGAAGATAGTCCGGATAAGGAAAAATCCGGATAATCGAAACAAATACTTTGTCTTTTAACGATAATACAACACATTTTCTTTTCGATGACATATCAGTAATATTAAAAGTAAATACTGTATTTATTTAAACCGTGATCAAATTTTCAAGAAACAAACGTTCGTATTGAATTTGGACTACTACTGACCAACGCTAACAGACTACCTATTGTTTAAAAGGCCGTCTGGTAGTGCAAGAAGACGGATTTTATAAAATAAAAAGTAGTTGAAACTGCATTTTTATGAATAAAAATTTGACAAACTATTTATTGTTTTATGACGAGTAAAATTTTTTCGTCATGTTTGCGGCTTTTAAGTAATGCATAAACTTTCGAAACGCGAGGCATAGGCGTTGACCCACATTGCCCATGCCTTACGCCACCCTTGGCCATAGAAATGATGTAATTTGAAAATAAATTATTTATAAATACGTATGTCAAGTTATATTTTTATTACGACGCAAAATATATTTAAGAGTTTACGGCTACTGTGCTGGGTGAGACGTTGTTGAAGCAAAAAAAAGTTATGCATTCCATCACGTACATAAACAGTATCGTAATTCGCCAAGTGCAAATCAGCAAATTCGTAAAATTTTTGTTTATTTTGAACAATCCGGATAATAAAGGTCCGGATAATCGAGGCTCTACTGTACTTTGCTTCTGTTTTTCTTCTGTTGTTGACTCCAGAAGAGAAATGGAAGCAAAGTATTCATCTTTGTAAAAACATTATTTTTATATATATTTCTACAATATTTAAATACTTGAGTATTTGCTTAATGATTCACAAATGAAATCCAATGCATTTGATTATCTCATTAGTTGAGCTCCTATCAGAACCTGTGACAAAATTGTTGGTTTACAACTTTTTATTGAAGTAAAAAGGGTTTTGCAATTAAAATAAGTTGGAAACTGCTGCTGTGTACATTTTACGTCTATCAGTAGTATTGATGCATTATATTAATACAGTAAAATCTCTAAGGCCCTGTACACACTAGGCGTTTTTCAACGCGCGTTTAATGCCAAGCTAACGCGCGTTAGCTCGGCGTTCGACGAGTGTTAGTTCGGCGTTTAGCACTGGCTCAGTTTGGAAATGGACGAGAAAGTAATTGATTGTGTGTGCTCCTCCATCGTCGCTATAAGGCAGCACGTATATCTCAAAGCGCCCGTAAAGTGCCCGCAAAACGCGCATTTTAACAAAAATCTATAAATGCGCGTTTAACGCGTGCTTGCGTTTGAGTGTGTGCGGCTACATAGAACGCTTGGTTCTTTAAAGCGCGCGTTTAACGCGCGTTGAAAAATGCCTAGTGTGTACAGGGCCTAATCCTTGAATTTGAAGGAACCAAAAAAAAATGGTTTATGGAGAGTTCTATATACAGAGGTATAAAAAAAATGGAAAATTTTTTATTCAAGTATAAAGTACAAAACAGTAGGATTAAGGGATGTAATTCTCAATATATATTTAAGTCAATGATATATTGTTCTAATAATGATTCAAATAAATAAGAGGATGTAATAATTTTCCTAAATAAATATGAATTTAGATATATCAAAAAATTACCTCTCTATTCTTTACTGAAGTTATCAAGTTATGCATAATACGTTACATAAATCATCTATTAAAAAATTTTAGATGGTTTGCAAATAGATCTTTATTAATAGAAAAGACTGAGTTCATAAAGCAACAAAGACAAAATTCAAGATGGCTGCCATATATGAAGAACTACTGTAAGTAAATTATAAATAAGGAGAAAATAGGATTTGCCAATGAAAATTTAAAAAACAAAATACTAAAATAAACTTTAGCTACTGCAGTGTCTTTTGCAACTGCTGTGACAAAACATTGCTAACATATTTGTCAGGCAGAGAACTTAACTTTTAAGCTACTTGACCATTCTACAGGAATGCTAGATTTTGATTTTCTACTAAATTGGAAAATTTGTTATTTGCTTGCTTAACCAGGAATATCTAGAACTCAATAGGTTGGTTGGCACCTGTTGAGTTTTATTAGTTTGACTTCAGGAGAACAATGTTAAAATACTGAAATCTTGTTTGAATTTAGAAGTATAAAAAAAATAATTATTTTTTGCTGGGGACTGACAACCCAGTTTGACTTAAGGAGGGATTCAATAAAGAGAGGATTTGAGATTAGAGATTACTAGAATTTTATTTATACATAATTTCCTCCACTCTTCCCAATACTTGTAATTTTTAAATAATCACTCATCCAAATTATTGCCTTAATTAATCAGGCTATAAATATACTATTATTAATGATTAGATATTAAGAATAATATCAAATTTCTTAATGTGTAATCATTAATAATAGCATATTTATAGCCCAATTAATTACATTGATTGTTTGGTTGAGTATCAATATATCAGACTTTTCTTTAAAATACTTCATGGAATATATTTTAAATAAATAAATATCATGTTGTTTATATTCAAATTTTTCTCTATTGTAATTGTATAATAATATTTTATCAGATATTTACAATTCTGTTTATATATAATAATTTAAAAGATTCAGTGAAATTGTTTCCAATTATTATAAAATTTAAAACAATATTAGATAATTTTTTTTTAATAAATTGAAAAGGATTCTTTTATTTTAAAAAAATTAAAAAATAATAATATACTGTATAATCTAAAGTAGACAAAGAATAAATAAATCTTTTAAATTTTATTGGAAGATATGATTTATGTAATACTTATATAATAAATATTAGGAAGACCAGTTTTTAAATGAAAAAATGTAAAAGTCACTAGAACATATGAAAAAATTTAGATACTAAAACTTAAAAATTTTGCATTGGTTTTATGATTGCTATTATGAATTTTTACAGTTTTGAGATAATATGCATTTCATCTGCATTCTTGATGCTTCCATGATTATACTTATTGCTTTTAACCATTTTACAGTAAAGGTGTAGTGCAGATGTCAATAAAATATAATGATTAGATAAATAATCCAGAATGAATTTAAGAAAAAATTTTCATCATAATAATTTCATCATGTAAATTTTCAAGATAATTGTGTGAAATAGACTTTACAGTCAGTTTAAAATATGAACATGAATCATCAAACACATTCTGCATTGTTGTTGTTCACTTTTCTGCAGTTTAGATAAATATGTAATAAATGTACTTTTATAATTCAATATATAGTTATATAGTATGAAAATAATAATTGATGATTCTGTTAATTTACTAATTAATGTAAGAATCAAATATTGTCAATTATAAATTATTACAAAAACTGTAATAATGACTGAAATTTTATGAAACACTTGTTTTAAAAAACATTTTAAGAAGATACAGTTTCAGTATATTAGTAATAAATAATTTATTAAATAAAATATAAATTTGTCTTTAGTCATTATTATTTACATGTTTACATATAAGATGTTTATTTACATATATTTAATTTTTTGAAGTTTATATTTCTATTAAGTAAATGAGAGAAAATATAAATTTTTTAAAAAATTTAATGTAAAAATTTTATCTGATATAAAGAAACATAAGGAAGAACTCCATAAAAATTTAGATAGCTATATAATTAAAGATTTAGATAGAAGATTTTCACTCGTCTGTATTTTCATATCGGAGCTAGATGTTATATAAAACTTTGACTTAAATATTTAATAGGATTACTAAATCATTTATAAGATTTTTATGTGATGCTCTTTTTGTCGATTAAATAAATAAAGTGAAAAAGTTTAAAAGATAATAATTGATGTGAATATTAGTTTATGTGAAAAATTTAACTAACTATTATCATCTTTTTATTTACATTTAATTTTAATATAATAAATTGAAGGAATATTGATAATTTTGATTAAAAAAAAATTGTCAAACTATTAACAGAATCCTGACATAAATCTTTAAAATTAGGTCAAGCAATCATATATGATTAATTCTTTATTTTTATTTTGAGATTAGATGTATTTAAGATAAATTAAATTTTAAAAAAAACCTTTAAATTTAACTGTGTCAAGCTTTACGTTTTGTGCATTGTGCATGGTTTAATCATTTTACATTCTATTGAAAATATAGGTCATGATAAAAAAAAAGTTTTGAAATGCTTGATTTATGATTAAAAATACATTTAGAGACAGTATGAAAAAATAAGATTTTCAAATATAAGAATATTGTAAGTTTTTGAAAAGATTTTATTTTATTTTTTGTATTATGAAACATTTTAACAAAAATAATTAAGGTAAATTTGTACTGAATTGATGACAAAGCTTGGTCATGCACAACATGAAGAGGAATAGAGAAAGAAAAATTATGATAAAGAATTTTATAACTGTTCAATATATTTAAAAAAAACAATGAAAGTGAACTTTTTGATATATTTTATTATTTGTGAGTTTTCAGAATAAACTTCTGAACTTTGTTTATTTTTCTTAGTTAAATAAATAATTTAAAATTTAAAAATATATTATTTTAGGGAATTTGTAATTAAAATTTTTTAGTTACGCATAATAAAATATTTGAGAGATCATTATAATTTTATATTATTCATTTTTGTACATTATTATTTTTTTAATAGCTTCGTAAGAAACGTCTAGCAAGATTAGGCTGCTTAAATTCAGCTTCTGGTGATACCACAAACTCCAGTCAAAATAGTCCTTCTATAGGAGATAGTTTAAACTCTCCTCTTTCAGCTACTGTTGCTAGATCAACTCCTTCTGTTTCAACTGGTGCATCTACATCAGACAATTCTACATCCAATTCTACATTATCATATAGTAGTGTGCCTTCTTTAAAAGAAGATCAAAAATTGAATCAAAGTTCAGAAGAAAATGCAAGTTCAGAATGGTGTGATTTTGAAGGAAGTGCTAATAGATCTGTAGACTGTCAGGATATTAATATACCTGGGGGTAAGAAATATTTTAATATTACTATTAATCTATTTTTATAATCAAAACCTTTGTTGTGAATATAGTAATATAATTTAAAATTTTAATATATATTGGGTGGCTGGTCATTAGTAGCCAAAGGGATTGAACCCAACCAATAATTTTATTAAACAGATCAAGTTTTCAACAAAAAGGAATCTTGATTAACAAATTATTTAGTTTTTTCTATAATTACATTATTGGTATATAAATAAAAATCATTTTTCATAAAAAATATATTAATTTCAAATATTCATTCTACCATACTTGGGTTACCCTGAATAAATAGTGCAAGGAAATATTAGCACATAGGTGCAATATGTGCAAGTTTATCTAGCATCAAGTTTATCTAGCATAATATGCTCCAATCTTAGTGTTCTCTTAACTGTCTAATTATTTTACAATCTTCTGTGGTTTATCATTTTTACTGATTCAGTAATTTATAATTATTATGTATTTTCCAATATTTTTATGTTTTGTAATTTATGAACATATATTAAATCATTTTATATACTGTTCGTACTCATTTTATTGCAGATTTTTTTATTTATTGCATTTGTTTCAATTTTAAATGGCTTTTAAATATTATTGGCATATGAATTTCAGTCAAGATTAGAGATTATTGAAGTTTCAGAAAATGTTGAATTTGATGATAATTTATATAATTCTTAACTTGTTTTTAAAAGATTATTTAGACTGCTTATAATTTTATATGCTGCTAATTGATTTAATAAAAGAAATATTAGATTTATGTAAAGTTTTAAGAATGATTAAATATACTATTTGATATTGTTTTATTTGTATCTTTTACAAACAATTCTTTTAAAAATTTCAAAAGTTTTTTCATTTTTATAGAAAAGTAAAAGTTAATCAATATTTCACCAGTTTGATCATTCTAAGTATAAATACATTCTAACTAATTTAGTGGAAATAGTGTTTTCTATATTTATCTTCATTGATTTTACTATTTATTTAATGCATTATTTATTTAAAATACTTTACTTTACTTTCTTTAAATATAAATTCATTTATATAATGACATGTTTTAATAGTTAATTAGTAATCAGGAAGAACTAATTATTTAATATGTAAAATATATAAATCTGTGGTAATTATCAATTATCAGAATTTGTTTATATGATTTTTCAGTTGGACAATATCAAAAGCATTCATCAATAGAATCACAAGGTGTTGATGTTCAGACAATGGATACTGATAATGATTCATGTGAAAAAAGGTAATTTAACATTGTTTTTATGTTATAATTTATTTTTAATAGAATTTAATATTTATTTTATTTTCTTAAAAGAATAAATCTATTTATTATATTAAAATGATACTGATTATGCATTAGAACATATATATATATATCATTAATAAATTGTTTTTCAGAAAATTTTCATTATATATATAATAATTTTATAACATTTTTAATATTAATATAATAGTGTAATAAATGTAATAAAATCAAAATTTATTTTATTTGAGATACAGTATAAAATTAAAAAAAAAAGCATGACACTAATTGGAAAACATTAGTGTAAAATTAAGGTATATATTTTTTATAACTATATATTATTTAACAGTTAACGTTTTATATTCAACTATGATTTACAACTTTTTTTATTAAGAATTATATATATATACATAAAAAATACACTCAATTCTTTATTTAATTAACTTGTCAGTAATATTTTTAAGTGAATACAAGAAAAATTTAAAAAATGTTTATATTGAATTGATGAAGAGTTGATGACATAAAATGTTTTTTTTTGTGGCAACAGATAAAGGAAAATAAAAGATAAAGAATTGGATGGTTTTTTTTTATATTAACTATAAGCTTAATAATGGCTTACTGTAGCTAGACTTAATTACACCTAGACAAGAAGAGTATTATAGTATTTCTTTATTATTTAAATGAAATGCTTCTCTAAAAATTCTATATAGTAAGGTGTATAATAAAAAAAAAAAATTACAAATGATATATATAAACAATACTTTTTAAATTTGATGTTTAACAAATAGTCATTGAAAAAAATTAACATTTTTGAAAAACTGTAAATATTATAGAAAATGATATCATAATCTTTTGTAGTGTTATCAGATTCTCTAATATGTATATAAATATTATTTGTTATTAATAAATTATTTATTTAAAATGCATTATTATGATATAAATTATTCATTGATCTATTTTACTCTAAAATTTTATGAAATATTTTGTATTCTTTAATTTATAAAATTAGTTTAAAAGATTGAACTGTATCTCTTTAATTAATCTGTTAAGATATCTCTTTGTTAATTTTACTAAATATTTTGATATGATGAAGTAAATGAAGTTTTATTTATTGGAAAAATTCTTTTGTCATTAATGATTCATTGGTTTTTGCTTCCTCCTCCCAAGAGTAAAATAGACTGAAATATTGTGAAATTTTAATGATATTTAGATCAATAAGGATTCCAGAATTTTAATGCTTAAAACAATTACTTTTTTATTTGATTTACACATCTTGATTAAATTTAAATTTTTTAAATTAGCTGAAATTTTTTAACAATGAAACTTTGAAATATTTTGATAAAGCTACTTTATTTATTCATAAAATATTAGATTTTTTAAAATCTAAGTTTTAATTTTAAAATATTAAATTTTATGACTGTTGAGTCTATAAAATGTTTTAAAATTTTATAAACTTAACGGATATTTCTTTACATTGCATTTTAAAATAATCTGAAAAAATATATAAATCACTATTAGTTATTATATATAGTGATAATTCACTTAAATATTTTTTTATTAGCTCATTATCACAAGTAGATGTAGACTCTGGTATAGAGAATATGGAAGTAGATGAATTAGAAAGAAAAGACAGTGGAAAAAGACAAAGAGTTAGTAAAAAATAATTTAATAAATAAATACAATTAGATTTATATACATATGTATGGTTAAGAAAGGTTATTAAAAAGAAGTCATGTCCATGTAACTGAATGTTATCATAAAATGTTTTTATATACATTAACACAAAATATAAATATACATTAGATACTATGATTTATTTAAATGGCATGGTTCTTTAATGACCTTTCTTAATATCATTTTAGATCATAAACTATTTTAATATCAAAGAAATTTTATTTAATAGATTTTATTAAATAAAAACTAAACAAAATTAAATAACCTAAGACTGTAAAGTGGTAAAATACAAAATATATAAACCAGAATATAATGTAAAAGTTGAGATTTTTGATACTTACAATGAACTCATTTGATTGATTTTTAAATTTTGAATTTGATTTGTGAACATCTAATGCATTCAAACTACATGAAGGGGCTCATGAAATTAATATCATTTCAATTAAATTGAATATTGAATTGTATTTTTGTCAGTAGCTAATTTATTGTTGTTTTAGTTTAAATTGAAAAGCTACTTTTTTAAAATATTTGGTGCTTTCTAATTAAAATGCATTCTTTCTTCATGCTATTTTTAAATTTTATAAATTTAAATGAATATAATTTCTTAAATTATATTAATTTAAATGGCAATTAGATGCAACTGAATTTTGAAGTGCATAAATTAATTATTCAGTTATTATTATAATTGTCTGAATAAATTTTATTACATATGCAAATCATAGTGCCTCTTACAAGGATATGCATATATTCATGTTGTGCAAGTTAGTTTTTTTTTGTATAATTTATTAAATTGAGTTCAATAATTATTTCATCTGAATATTTATCCAAAGGTTATGATAATAAAAATTCTTTTGAAATTCCTCATTATAATAAATACTTTAAATTTTATTCAGAAAAAAATGTTTTGCTGATCTATCAGAATAATAGACTTTTACAATGCCAAATTAGACTTCATCTTATAGCTGCCAAACTTTCTATATTTATAGATTGCAATTGTTTTTTAATAAGTTTTTTCTTGAAACAAGTAAAGAGAATATTTTGAAACAATGGAAATTTGCATATATATATATTTAGATTTGTATTTTGAATGTTCAAGCAGTTTTATGTTTATATGTCAGCAATGGAATATTTTGATTCTCAAAATGTTATAAAACTAAATTATTTCTAATATAAAAGATTTTTTAATGTAAACTTTTTATATTTTAATTGTTTTTGGAATTTTTAATTACATCTTTACATTTATTTATATTATACCTAAATAATTTTAAACTCTGGAAAATTTCTTCTACATAAAAAAAATCTCAAATGACAGATACATTTAATTGATTAAATTTGACTAAAATTCTTATTTTGTATAAGGAAATATACATAAGAAATATTACATAATTTTCATATTCTTATTATTTCATTAACTTTTTTCAACACAAATATGAAATTTTTGAAGATTTTTTTTTTATTGATTTGATGAATACTTATTGCAAAGTTGTTTTAGTATTACTAAGCATTGATAGGAATAAAAATGAGTACTACTGTATTATATTGTATTCTAGGTTCCTGATTCTAGGATGCACTTATTTAACTCATTTTTACTTGCCTATAATAGAGATGCATTTTAGAATTTATGGAATCTTACATCCTCAGTCCAAAATATCAGTAGGCCATATTCACAAGTTAAAATAATAATCAGAATTGATGACTACTGATTGTTACTGTGAATCAGTTCAAAAAAATCAGTAGACATATGATGTTATGCATCACTAATAGGGATTTTTATGGCTGTACTGCCCAACATAAGTCAGTTCAAACAAGCTATGCTAGTAATGAGCATTTAATTTAAGCTCCTTTTTTTTTAATATTTAAAATGCCTTCAAGATAACATGATGCAGCATTAAAACAAATTAGTTATTGTATATGGAAAAGAGCATGGAAATAGAGTAGCCAACATTACCATGTATTTGTATTATTGTTAACTTGTTATTATTTAACAAAATTTATAACATTGATTGTTTAAAAATTTCCCCATCATAAAATAATTCTTACCGTGAGATTAAAATTGAAATTTGCATCTCTTAATTAATGGGATCCCAGTATGTTAAGTTTTTTAAACATATTTTTGTTAAATTATCTTAAACATAATTGTATATACAATGATATTATATAAATAATCAACCCAATAAATGTTATTAATCAAACAATACAGCTTGATTTTTTGGGGTTATAGTAAAGTTAATAAGATATTAAGTAATTTAGCTAGAGGTAGATGGTTAAGCTGCCATTGCTTGTTAAATTTATTCATCTTAAATAAAGCAAAAGTTGTGAATTTGAATCTCACTTTGGATCTTTATTTCCAGAATATTCTAATTTATTTACATCCAAGTTATTAAATTTAACAAAAGATGATGGCATAACTGCCTATCTTTAACCAAATTACTTAATATCGTATTATTACTTAGCTTTATTTAGCTTGATAAAAATCTGACTGTATTGGCTGGCTGTTAGATTGATTATTAAACAAATAATTAATCATTTAAATTCTATTTAAAATAATTAATAAGAAGCTAGTCTAACATTGATTAATCACAAATACTATTATAATTGTTGGAGGTGGACAGAATAGGTGTTTTGCTCTGATACCAAATAATTATTTGGATGTTACCTATCAATCAATACTGAAAGCTGAATATTCTTGCTTTTTCCTCACTACCAAATACTTAATATCAGCTGATTTACTATATTTGGAACTGCATGAAACAAAATGCTTAGAGCAGTGTTTTCCAAAGTTTTTTGAACCACTGTCCCTTTTAGTGCATATATTTTATTAGTACCCCATAAAATCAGTCAAAAATAATACACTGAAGATTAAATTTTAATATTATTTTATATTACATTTGTGAAGAAATGATTTACCACTACATTTATGAAGAGAAGTGCTTTTTGCAATCTATATATAAAGTCTTATGTCTCAAAAACTGACTTTACAGTTTTGACATGGTCTTTGAACAAAAACTTTTATTTTAACATGTTTTAACTTTTTTTTAACCTTTATTATTTTAACCTTTTGTTTTAAAATAAATTATTATTTTCCTGTCTTTCCAATACCACTCAATGCCCCTTGCTTTCCAGCATCCTCTTAAGTCTTCTGCTATCAAAGAAGTTGTAGTGTCCTCTCTAGGAATCACTGGCTTAGAGTAAGGTGAAAAACAGTTTGTCTGTTCAATAATAAAGATTATATACATTTTAATTTTTTACTTTTCATCACACAATAATTTTTAAAATAAAATATTGCCATTGAGGTCTGTTTTTTGCAGCCCTGCAGTAGTGTGTGTAATAAGTGAATGTTCAGTGAAGCTGGATGTATTTTTGATGACCGACAAAATTGCTTACTTCCTATGAATGCAGAAGCATTACTGTTCCTTTATTACAATTTATCACTCTTGAAATGTGATTATTAAATAAATGATTTTGAGCAAATATTATTTATTAAGTTATATTTGTTTTGGAAAGGAATAAATAACAATATTTTAAAATATCTGAGGAGTTTTTAAATGTTCTTTTCGTTTTATTTTGTATGTTATTTTTTCTCCTTTCTTCTCTCATCCCTCTTCCCAACTAAAATGAGATTATTCAGCCCAATAATTTGGCTTTGAGGAAGTATTTGGTTCAAATAATATATATTTACTTTGAATATAGCTGAATACTCAATAATGCTGAACATTCAGTTTAAACTAAAAATACAAAACTACTCGTGCTACTTTATATTCTTAAGTATTATTTTAATATTTAAGTATCAATTAATTTATTTATTACTATAGTAGAGTTCTGAGTGTTCAAGGAAATGGGGATTTAGACTACTTTGGATAACCGGAAACACAACTAACACAAAATGTTCGGTAAATCTATACTACGAGGGTCGTTCAATAAGTCCTTANTGTTATTTATATCTTAGTTTTCTCAATAAATATTGTTAAAAAATCTTTATAGATTTGATAATGACTCAATACTATTTTTGCATATACTTGCCAAGAGAACTGTGTGATGTCCTTGGCTTTTGTAATTTTAAGGAAAAAATTTCATAACTTTGTAAGGAAGAAGAATGAATTTATTTAAACTGATTAAAATAACATTCTTATTGATTATGTATAATTTTTTACTTTAAAAATTTATATAATTTTTAAACTTAATGTATTTAAAAATTCTAATATTTTAAGTTAAAATATATTTCTTTTTATAAATTACACTCCATTTAATGTTTATTATTACTACTATTGTATTTTGAGATTATTTATGCTAATATTTTTTTCAGTTTTAATAATTCAAGAAAGGGGGAAAATATATAAACAGAATTAAATTTTTTACAGGATTGCAGCACCAATTGTGATTTAACTGAAGAACAAGTTCACAATGCTCTCAGTAGAATATTTTGTGTAAGTTGGAAAGAAGAGACATCAAATGCAATTTTTCTTCCAAATATTGCCACTGCATGCTATCTGACACAAGAAGAAGGTTTAGGTATGTATGAAGCATTATGTATGTATAAATTCTTTAACAAATACTAAATATACATATATTTTTTTTCTAGAGAATCTATCATTACATTTTGCAGGCAGTAGATATTAAATTTTATCATAGTTTTAACAGTGTGCAGTGTCAATGGAAAAGTTGTTTGTGGGGGGAAAAATAAACCCAAAGAAACAAATTTTGATTAAAAAGTAACCATAAAAAAAAAGTTGCTCCACTAACTGACCTGCACGTCCAATGTGTAATGCAGGAAAGATGTCTACAAAGATCAGTGTTGTTATATATAGCAGAGATGATAGTATTTGGAAATTTTTGACAGCCTGTACATGTAGATGCTTGCTTGCTTACACACTTCACATGTATATGATTATCCATGTAAAAATGTATTTAGAATTTTCATGTGCTATATTACTTAAAGAAAATTATGTATTAATTTGTACAAAAGAAAATTTGCATAAATTAATCATAGTTTTTATGTGAATGTAGGAAATGTTAAGTAAACAAAAATTATAATAGATTTTTTTGTAAATATTGAACTTTAGAAAATCTAAATTAACACTTATTGAAGTTAATAAGAAATTTGCATGTAATGAAACAAAAGGAACATCAAGCACAAAATAAAAATGTAATCTATTATAGGAACAAAGATAAAATGTAAAAAAGTGTGCATAGTTTCTCAACAATGTTATGATCAAACTGGTAATGAAGCCAGTTTCTTTGCAGGTGGTTTCATTGCCAGTCAAATAAAGCCAAGTGTTTGAAAAAAGAAAAAAATTGTTACTAATTGTAATGAATTTCTTTTAGATGCTCAAGTTTTTCAATAAAACAAAAACATGCTTGTATTGACAAAAATAATATATTGAATACATATAAATTTCATGAAAGAAAAACAAGCTACTATGTTGTTAGTAATTATTATTGAACATAAAGAAGTTAAAGAAATATTGCCAACATTACCAATATACTATGCATCATCAACATTATGATGAAAATTGCACACATTGCAACACTTCTAGATGTACTGTACATATGAAAAAAAAAGATTCAATACATTATAAAGTAGTTAGTTGGCTTCTTTGCCAAGTTTGTTATAATTTTACTGGAAAGTTTCCATTACAAGAGGCATATTTCTTCATATTCCTTTTTATGATTACGAAAATAGATTTATTAGTTAGTTCTAACTATTATATTTAAAGTCATCATTGTTTATTTAATTAAAAATTAAATTAGAATAGAAAGAATGTGTGTTACCTTCTGCTTGATATAATTTATCTAAAACTTCATGAAATGTCTCCTTGATAAGTTACCTTGGCAAATTACATTATAGTATAGTAGTACATTCTATTGTTCATTATTCTTTTATTGGTAACAATGTGGATGGATACTAACATATAACAACTTGAGGCAACTTCCTAAACATACACTTTATAATCTAGGTAAGTAAGTATCAGATGAGATGATTTGAGTTATGCTTACTCCATTACAAAGAAATTTTTAATGAACCTATTTTATTTTTGAAATAATAGACAATTAAATTTGCATGGATATTAATATATTGATTTCTTTTTTTTTCTAAATAAACTGTGAGGAAAATTACATAATTAGAAAAATAATCTGAGGAAATTTTTGACCTTTTTAATATTGCATTCTTTATACTCAGGTTATTTTTCATGTGCTGACAATAGCTTTCAGATATTTTAAAAAAACTACCAATCAAAAATTTTAAAAAACCTGTTTTTATTAAATAAAAATGTATGCAAACTTATTTCATTATACAATTGATTATTTTTGCATATTAATTTTTTATTTATAAAATTTATACAATAGATTATATTAATATAATTAATGTTATTTCTTGATTTTGACATTTATATACTGTTATTAACATCTATTTTAGTGCAATTTTTAGAAAATAAATAATTGGCAATGAATATATCATTTAATTGTAAACATAAATAATATTTAAAAAGATCAAATTAATAAAAAATGTTAAAATGAAAGATATTTTACAAATATTAATAGTATTTTCAATTTTGTAGGTAGCCATAAAGACCTAATTCAGCAAATCATAGTAGATGTATTGCTAAATTTAAAACTGCATCGATGTAATACTCTTATAACGGGCCAGAAACACTCCTCCCTGTCACATGGCTCTAATATTGGAAGGTAAAAATAAGAACAATAATATTATTGTTACACTTTTTTAAAACTTATATTAAATATAATTATTATATTTATTTCAGCTCTTGTGGAAATCTTTTACCAACTCCTCCCACAGAAATTGGAACCATTTGTCATGTTGAAAATTGTTCTGAGATGGAAATGATAACTTATTTAATGGAATGTTATGCAAGAGTTAGTGTAGAAGAAAGAAATTCACCAAGAGTAAGAACTATTTTAGAAAGATAAAATCAAAAAAGTAAATATAGGCATAGACAAAGAAATGCAATTTGGTGTAGTAACTGGAGTTATCATTTACACAGCGAGCGAGTGTTCCACCGTTAAGTGATGTATTAACTGATGTTAGGACTCAGTGTGTTCAGCATACGTTGACAGTGATCCAAGGTGTATTTACAACACCCAGGCAAGTTTTAAGTGAATGGATTGTTTTGGTAAACAATTCAATGTGAACTGATTACTTTATTTATAATTTCAGTTCATGTATTCTATTACTATTATAATGAAATAATTTGTATATTTAAGGCCATCATCAAAGCCTTCTTTACTATTGCCTTACTTGCTGACACAAAGTTTTCCAAGAAGTTTCTTGTCTGAGTTAGTTTGTGTAGCATATCAAGACCAAGAAACATTTAAAGCTGTAAGTTTTTGTAAATAAATGAATTTGATTTTTTGTTTATTTTTATATTTAGAATGTGTTTCTCTTTTTTTACATACATAAAACTTTAATTTACTTTTAGGTATTTGTACCATTATTACATAGTTTACTTCATGTAATGAGACAATGTTCTTTGGAATCTGATAATTTTAAACAACCATTATTAGCACTAACAGAATTATGTGAAATACGTTGTGGTTTAAGTGGGAGTAATAGACCAATTTGCACATTGGTAAGAAAATTAATTTTAAAATTAATTTTTAAAACAATTTATTTTATAAATACTTGTATAATAAATTAATGCAGCTAGTTGAAGATAAATTATGGATACCAGAAGCAATTTCTCAAGCTTTAGGTCGTGAAGTTGCAAAACTTTCTTTCATGGGACCTTTTCTCAGTTTATCTGTATTTGCTGAAGATAATGTAAGTATTAACATAATTATATTCAGTTTTACTTGGAAAAATTATATTACTAAAATATGATTTTTAATAGCCTAAAATAGTAGATAAATATTTTTCTGGAAGCACTTTAACTCCTGATAATACACGACTTATAAATCAATCCCTGCAACATTTTCTTGAATTTTCAAGGGTGAGTTTTTCAATTTTATTATGTTAGCTTGAATTTAAACCATACTTTCCTATAAGCCATATTATTAAAAATTCAATGATTGTAAAATATAAAAAAATCAATGTTGGATATTTTCTTTGCTTTCTTCACACTAATTAAATTTTTGAAATAGGGATTCATGGGAAATATTCCATAAAATTTATTTATTAATTGTTTGTTAATTTACAAAAATTGAAAAGTGAGAGAACTTATTAATAATCTTAATTATTAATAAACAATTAATAAATTTCTTTTTATCAAGTAGTTTCTATTCATTTTTGATATATTGTATTATTAATATAAGCTATGCATAACTTTGAATTAAGAAGTGGATAATTTTATATTTCAATCAATTAAATTTTGAAATAACTAAATTTCTGTTTGATTTTAAAATTTAAGTCTAGGTTTAGCAGAAATATTGTGAGATGATTAGATCAGTTAGGTGTGATTTAATTTGTATCTTTGAAGTGAATCTGTAATATTTATTATTTGACAAGAAAAACTTGTTTTACATTTTTAATCATGAAATTTTTCAAATAATTTCAATAAAACTTTTAAAATTTTATCAAGCATTTTTTTTATTTTGGCCATTTTATCTCTTAACACATGCAAACACATTGATTTTCAATGATTTTGTATCATAAACTACGAAATATTTTTATTGTACTATTAGATATTTATTCTCATAAACATTAAAAATCAAAATAAATTATCTAAAAACAAGTATATTTCAACATAGCTATTAATGACCTTTAGCTAATTATAGCCTTTCAAATTGTTTTAGCAAAATTTCCAATTTTGTGCACTATACCAAATTGAGTATAAGATAAATGTTGAGAATAAATCTAGTTAATTAGATAGGTAGGTAGGTATTTACTAAATCGATAAATAAATAAATGATGTAATTTAGTTTGTTTGTTTGAAACTCTTATTAAACAATTTTAGATAAAAACTCAAATTTGAATAATATGGCTTATATTTTTGTCAACATAATAGTTAAAATATACTTTAGTTTGTATTTGGTTCTTTAATAAATTTTTTATCTTCTCTTTCTTTTCTTTCTCTTAAACTATTAGCTTAATATATTTTCTAATTATAAAAGTAAGCACTCTGAGATTTCAGTAGTTATAATTTTTGCATGAAGTTCTTTATTTCAAATCCAATAATTCTGAATGGATTTGAATAAAATGATTTTTATTGTATTTAATGTAAATTTAAACTTAGTGTATATTCATCTATGAATTAAGTTTAAAAAATGATAGCCATCTGAAAATTTTAAATTTTGTTTTTCCTACAGAATTATTTAGAATTAAGGTAAAAATCCGTGATTATATATATAAACAGACATCAGCTAATCCGATAAACATTAAAGCAACCAAAGCCAAATTAACGGGCTAGAAGTTTATATATATATAGTCAATTTCATAACTAAATTCCTTATATACTACAGTTTTTTTTATTGAAATTAGAGTTTTTTATTTAGCTTTTCAAGTGATGATTTATTACTTAAAATCTGTATTTATAATTCATAGTTTAATTATTTTTTTTTATTTTAGAATGAAATTTTCAGAGTCTTTCATGCTGTACTAGTTAATACAGGAAGTAGGGAAGGTGCTCTCAATTATATTGGAGCTATTTTACAAGCAAATGAGAAAAGAGCACAGCTTCAGGTAAATTTTACAGCATCACTAATAAATTTATAACTTGTTTGTAATTTATGGATTTATTTCAATTCTGACAAACATTCAAATATGATTGTTTTATAAAATTTACAGTTTTTTCTTATTTTAATATACTCTAATTATGTTTGATTACATAATTATGTAATGCTATTATTATTAAATACAAAAGTTATAAACTAGTGATAATTTTATATTATTTGATGAATATTTGTCCTTTCACATGCTATACAAGGCAATAACAATTCCATTGGCAAAGTTGAACTTTTTCTGTAAATGTCATATATGTCCTGGCAATTTTTATTTATGTAATTATTAATTTTAATTTTGCTGTGCTACCATTAGAGGACTTTTGTAACTATTTTACATTTTTTTACAAATGGTAGCCTACAAAGAAAGGTTGACTTCGCCAATGGAATTGTTATTGCCTCATATAGCGTGTGAAAGGACAAAAAATGGACTAAGACTCATCTATGTATAGTCAAAGAAAATATATTTTTCTGTAAATATCCTCAATATCCTGTTCATCTACATCTCCTAATCCTGCTGTATCGATTAAGTTGATCAAACTCAACCTAATGATACAGTGATAGGCTCTTCTCATTGAGAATTCTTGGATACCTTCAGCCATAACTTCTTCCACACTTCATTCATGCATTTATCAGTTAATTCTTCATGCAAAGCCGATATTGCCTATGACATCCATGATGTTATGTTTTTTCCAAAATTGCACCAAACATAGATTTAAAGAAAGTACATCTTTTTCTGATTGGTTTGTGTTCATAAGTAATTGTATTATGTACAAATCAATAAAATGCTGCGATAATTTAAATCAGTGTAAAATTTGAGTTTTTTTAAGGCTTCAAGCAGACAGTGTTATATCGAGGCAGCATTAATGGGGTCTTACTGTATTTCATCAACAGATGGAATAAATATAAATATATAAATATTTATTTTCTGAAAATCATTAATCAGAGTGTTTAAGATTTCATTTGTTGATTTAGTTAATTGAAAATATTGTGATTCCAGTTTTTTTTCTATATCAGCCTATAAAACTATCAGTGAGATTAATGTTTTAATAGATAAATATGTAATGTTTAACATCTGTTTATTGGGTTATTTGGAAAGTTTGTAGCAATTTTTCATAGCTGACAGTTGGGATACTGGATGAAGTGCAAATTATTAGAATTGATTCATATCTTTTTCATGCATTCTAATAATATCCATTACAAGGCTAATTAAATGCTCATTACAAAAAATTTTATTGTATTTTGTGAAAATGAAAGCAAACAAGTTGCATTTTCAACAATTGTTTCTTTTCTTCTATTGAAAAGGCAAAAATGCATAGAAACAGCAACAGAAATATGTGATGTTAATGATGAGGGTGCTGTAGGAGAATCAAGTTTTCAAAAGTGGTTTACTAAATTTAAAGTGGGTAATTTCAACCTTGAAGATGCTCTACATTCGGGAAGACCAATCCTTGTTGAAGACGACCAGATCAAAACATTATTGGATGACAACTAGTGTTTCTCAAACAGGATTCCGGTTATTTTTTTAACCTGGAAAATTATACAAACATCTCCAACCCGATATATAATTATAGCTACAACCAACAGACTGCCGAAAATCTATCGGGCTAGTTTTATGCTACTTATTAAATAGCCGAAAATCTATTGTTTTATAGCCGAAAATCTATCGGGCTAGTTTTATGCTACTTATTAGATAAATTACGTAATCAATTTGGTACTAGAGGTAAGCGTTAGGCGCCATCTCTTATTAATATTAATAATTATAAATAATTTTNGTAGCTTATTTGTGGTAGGACTCTGAAAATTCTTTACTTGTCAGAACCTGTAATATAAGGAATAATTGTGCTTACGCTGTCTTAATATTTAACCATGTCCAGTAGCTTCAATAAATGCATAATGCCAGATTGTGCAAATTGGACAAAGATACAAATGAGTATAAAGTCTGCAAGTATGAAGTTTTTCTTCATAAACCTGATTATTAAAGCCAAACAAATTGCCGAATTATTGAGCTATAAGCTTGATGCTGCTATTAAAGCAGCTGAGGTAAACAAATCAAAAATACTAGAGAGCAAAAGAAGTACTACAATCTAGAAAACAAACTTGAAATCTTTCAGGCTACAGATGAAAAAACACATAATATCTGTCTTCTCTTAAATGCATTAAACACGATTCCAATCGCATCAATTGAATCGGAAAGGGCATTCTCGGTAGCAAGACTTTTCATTACTAAAATAAGACTTAGAATGAGTGATCGGAGTATTGATCATCTTTGCTTTTTAAAATCTTATAAAAGTTTACAATATTTTGTATTATATTTTATTTAAAAAACGAAAATTACCTTCTAAGTTATAAGTTTGATCTAAGTTCAATTTTTAATTTTTAACTCAATTCAAAGCATTTTTTTTGTTGTTGTTGTTGTATGCAGTTTCTAGCAAACTTTAATAAATTTTTTCTATTTGTGAAAATTTCTACGTAATTCAAAGGTAATTTTTATTATATATCTTACATAGCATTATTAATATGATTTTGGATGATACAGAACTTTAAAATTACTTTAAAAAATGAAAAATAATTATATCATTTAATTTCAAGATATTTTGTATACCTTAAAAATAATTGATTCTATTCCGGGATTTCCTGGGATCCCGGGAAACAGTTCACTTTTACCCCGGAATCCCGGGACAAGCAAAAGAGCGGGAAATGAGAAACCCTAATGACAACCTTTTGTTGCATAACTCGAGGGACATCATACATAGTGAAGTCATTGAACAGTGCCATATTTCTATATCTGAAGTTCAGATATGTGAATCATTACATTTGAATTTTTTGACTTAGTGGAAAAGAACTGCCATATTACATCTCTATTTATAATTCTCTTCAAAAATGTAATAAAAACAACTCTTTTCTGAAACATCTAGTGATTAAAAAGTGGATTGTTTATAACAGCATCAGCCGAAAACAATTGTGGGATAAGCCAGACTTCACCTAAAGAAAGAAGTCATACTCACCATCTGGTGGGATTAGAAATTCTGTACAATGTTTGATTTAGTGGAAGCAGCTCAATCAATTCTTATAAGTGTTGTTCCAAACTGGATCAACTGAAGATGGAAATTGAAGAAAAATGTTCAGAATTGGCCTACAAAAAAGGCATTAACAGCACGTACATAATTGAATAAAGATATGTTTTTAGTTTTAAAAGAGTTTTTATTTCTCTTAAAGACCACAGTGAACTTCTCAAACAACCCTATACATAAAATATTGCTAATTTTAATTTCTCTTATTACTTAAAATTTTCTGGCTTCCTATAAAACTTAAACATTATTGGCAGTTTCTAATTATTTATTTATTGTTTTTAGAGTGATGAACGCTTTGTGGCTGGTGATGGATTCATGATAAATTTATTATCGGTTTTGCATCAGCTATCAGTAAAAGTGAAGCTAGATAAGGTATATCTTAAAAAAATTAAATTAATGATTTTAATAAATTGTGTATATAATTTTGATTCAAAACTGTTTAAATTGTTAATATGCTTAATTGGTTACTAGGTTGATCCATATTATCCTTATCATCCTAGAAGTAGAATAGATATTAAAAATGAAAGTAGAATAAAATGTACTAGTCTGGATGCTACTACTTGGACTGAAGAAATGAGTAAGAAATATTTTATCTTAACACAATTAACACATTATTTTGTTGTTTATTTGTTTATCTAATTTTTTTCTGTTGACACAGGTAAAAGTGGTAGCCATTCTTGGCAGGAAATAAAATTTCCTACCGAATGTTTCTTCCTCACACTACACTGCCATCACTTGGCCATCATTCCAGCTATTCGTCGTTATGTCCGTAGACTTAGAGCCATTCGTGATTTACAGAGACTTGCAGAGGAGATTCAGGCTGTGGAATACATGTGGCGTTATTTACCCACTGCAGACAGAAATAGGCAGCTTGTTAAAAAATGGAAATCTCAAGCCAAAGTTAGTTGATTAATTTATATTTTAAAAAACTTATTAGTAATTACATAAATCTTACATCTTTGTTGATAATGTTTCAGAAACTTGGAAAAGGAAAAGCTTGTGCTGATGCAGGTTTGTTAGATGAAGTGTTACTGCGCCGTTGCATACAATTTTATTCAATGGTAGCTGGTTTACTGTTGAAAGTGATATCAGGTCCCAATGAGTGAGTAATGAACATAATTAAGATTTTATAATATTCTTTATTTTCAAGTATTTAAATAACTGTTTGAATATAATAATTTAACTGACATCCTTTTTTTGTTCAGAATTACATTGCCATTACCAACAAATGTGCCACAGACATTTGCTGCATATCCAGATTGGTATATTGAAGATATTGCTGATTTTCTGCTGTTTGCCATACAGTAAGACTGATTCTGCCATTTAATAATAATTTATATTTAAATATATTAATATTTGTCATTATTAAAGATATTTGCCACAAGTAGTTGAGACCAATATTACTCAGGAACTTCTCACTCTTTTGGTGGTTCTGGTGTGTTCGCCTTATTATGTGAACAATCCATATTTGATAGCAAAGTTGGTAGAAGTTATGTTTATGGCAAATCCATCCATTCAGCCATACACAGGAAACTTGCATACTCGTTTACTCTCTCATCCATTAGCAGAACATCATCTTTCATTAGCATTGATGAAATTTTATACAGGTAAATAGTTGTTTATTAATCAAGAAATTGTTAAAGTTGACTGAATACATGAATTAAATTTTTGCAGATGTTGAAACCACAGGTGCAACAAGTGAATTTTATGATAAATTCACAATTCGTTATCATATCAGCATCATATTCAAGAGCCTGTGGATAAGTCCTGTACATAAACAAGCTGTCATCAGGGAATCTGCGTAAGTTTTTAAAAAACTTTATATGAGAATTTAGAAAAAATGTTAAAAAGATAAACTGATATATTAATTTATTCCAGGACTGGTAAACAGTTTGTTAGATTTATTAATATGCTTATGAATGATACAACATTCCTGTTAGACGAAAGTTTAGAAACTTTAAAGAGAATTCACGAAGCTCAAGAAGCAATGGAAAATAAGCAGAGTTGGCATCAGCAACCTCATGTGTGTATTTATTTAAATAATAATAGTTGAAATAAAAATTTTATATAATTTTATTATTATTTTCTTATATATTTCAGGAAGCACAACAAACTCAGCAGAGACAGCTAGCAACAGATGAGCGGCAATGTCGCTCATACCTTACTCTAGCTAGAGAGACTGTAGACATGCTTCATTACTTAACTGATGACATAAAAGAACCTTTCTTGCGTCCAGTAAATATTTTTGTTTAATATCAATGACATAACATAAAACAAACCAAATGTAACTTTTAACCATTTTGATATTTATTTATTTATTTATAGGAATTAGCAGATAGACTAGCTGCCATGTTAAATTTTAATTTACAACAATTGTGTGGTCCCAAGTGTAAAAATCTGAAAGTGAAAAATCCTGACAGATATGGATGGGAACCAAAAAAGTTGCTTGATCAACTCACTGATATCTACCTCCATTTGGATTGTGATCAGTTTGCTCAAGCTATTGCATCTGACGAAGTAATTGTTATACAATTTTCATTTTTTCTCGGAGTAAATTTAATGTTCTTTATTAATATTTCCTCTTTCCCCTAAGCGGTCATATCGACAAGAGTTATTTGAAGATGCAATTTCTCGAATGAAGAAGGCGATGATCAAAACGGACATGCAAATACATCAATTTCAAGATTTATCAAGTCGTGTTCAGAAATTTGTGATACAAAATCTGAAGCAGGAAATAGATTACAGTGATGCACCTGAAGAATTTAGAGGTAACAAAACTAATTAATTACATTTACAAAATCAAATTAAACATCTATTAAAATAAGCCAATGTATCTTAAAAAAGCATTTTAAACCCTTAATATCTGTTATTTAGATCCTCTTATGGATACTTTGATGGAGGATCCAGTCATATTGCCCAGTGGCACGATAATGGATCGACCAATCATCGTTCGCCACCTGCTCAATTCCAGCACGGATCCATTTAATCGGCAGCATTTAACTGAAGACATGTTGATTCCAGGTAAAAATTCAAAATTCTAATTGAAGCACAATTAAGCTAAAAACATATAAAATCAAAAGGCAGAAACAGAAAATATGCTGTTCTGAGCAAAAGAACACATATTTAAAATCATATATAGTAGTGCCAAAGGTTTGGTTTTTAATTTTGACAAGTTTTATCAAACTTTTACACACATTACTTTCAAAATAAGTTACTTCTGTAGCTACACATTTCTGTCTATATCCACACCACTTTTCAAAGCAGTCCTGGAAACTATTTTGTGTCTTTACGGACTCACTGCTTCCATCTCTGCTGCTGACTGAACTATTTAACTTGCATGGTTCCTAAAATGAAAGTCTTTGGGGAAAGATCAAGGATAGGGAAGTTTGTGAAGCATTGTGATAATCAGATATGAATGAAAAAAAGGTTAACCTATCACATGTTTAAATTTTTCTGTTGTGTGTAGTTGCCATGTTGAATTTTTAGATGAAAAATTTTTTGTTTTAAATAATAATTGTGGCTATTGTATTGTTAAAAATTATTTTTTTATTTTGCACAAACAAAATAAATATATTGAAAATATGAACTTTTGAAATATAATTTTTTGTTATATATATATNGTATGGGAATGTAATCAGCAAATGGAAATGACATCATATACTAGACCAAGTGCACTCTTGATTTCAAAAAGGTTTGCCACCCCTTCTTTAATCTATCCCATGTTGAAATTTTTCTCCATTGAGTGTGGCCGCCATGTTGAATTTTTGTCAATGTTAAGCCAAACGAAAAATTTTTTTTTAATATTAACTGTGGCTACCGTATCATTAAAAGTTATTTTTTTATTTTGCACAAACAAAATAAATATATTGAAAAATATAAAAACAAAAAATTATATTTCGAAAGTTCATTTTAATATAAAAATTATGATGCATAGCGACATCTAGTATCAAAAACGTACCGATACTGTAACAAGATATATCGGTACAGTATCGGTAAGTTTTTGATACCCCAACATATATCAGGATCGTGACCTTTGACCTGCATGGTCAAAGGTCACGACCCTGATATGTTGGGAACAACACAGGTGAGGTTAAAGCTGATGTATTTTAAGTGTTCTGCAAAAAAAAACCCAGCGAAGTGGGATCTTGCAGCTAGTTTTAATATAAAAAATATGATGCATAGCGACATCTAGTATAAAAAATGTACCGATACTTTGACCCACGGGGTTTAACCCCGTGGGTCAAAGGTCACGACCCTGATATGTCTGGAATAACACGGGTGAGGTTAAGGATGGCCAATGAAAGCCCTTGGACATCAAAAAATGGCTTCCAGGACTGACTTGACACAGTATAGACTGGCAGATACATGTAGCTGTAGGAGGAGCTTATAAGTATTTACAGAAGACCACCTTTAAAGATTAATAATTTAATGTAACTTATAATAGTCAAAAATGAATTTATTGATTTTATTTTAGTTACATTAGTAAAAATCTGATAGACAAAAGATTTCCACCCCCATATAACAATAAATAAATAAGCTAAAAAGATGTAATGGGGGAAAATTTTAAATATTTTTATGAAATTAGAATATATTTTAAAATTTTTTCTTCATTTTCACGATTGTTTTAACATATTCTTTATAATAGTAAAATTTTCACAAAGTATGTTTTTGAGATTAATCATATTTTTTGAAATACAGTAAAAAAAGATCTTTGGGAAATGGACAATATAAAAAAGGTGTAAAAATACTTAGAGTAATGCAGGTTTCATTGTGGTGTTTTTAGTCAAAGCCAATCAGACTGTATATAACCATTAAAATATTTAACTCATTCTAGATGATGATAATAGGTAAATGGGAAAGTTTTACTTAAAATCAGATAAATTCTTGAAAGAACTTGACAAAATTTTTCTAAAAGATAAGGGGTTGCTATGGTCCAGATTGTTAAACCATAATCGGCAAGGGATTGGAAGTTTATTATAAAAAAAAGGATGAAATACCTGTTTAAATTGTTAGCAGCCCAAATAATAGCATCAATGAGTTTCTCATGATTGATGTACATACTGTTGATCTTGGTATATCTGCACTTCAAAAGATGCCAGATACTTTGATGTATAGAATGTATTAGATTTGGACTTGTAGGTCAGTGCAGAATATTCAGATGACTTATCAGGATAATGTATGAACACAAAGCCAATTTCCCTATTTTTTCTCTTTTTCCCAGCCAAACTTGTGCTTGATCCATGGGTGAAGGATACACCAAAGGTCTTTCAGATAAGCACTGCTTTACACTTCTGACAATCTTCACTTTGAGATTTCTCATTGAAGTGATCATCTCTAAAATCAAAAGCAATGGCAGCTTGGAGAAACTTAACACACACTCATTAATGGTTGGGTGCAGTGATCATAAAATTTTCAGAGCAACCAGTGAAAATTAGTTTATACACATACAAATTACATGTTCCTGCTTGTGGCAAAGAGTCATTACAGTATGTAGAGTATGACAAGATAAATTTAGATGTAAGAACTCCTGGAGGCAGTGCTCATTTTCTAAAGTTAGTGAAAAAAAATAACAACCATCAACATTTTAAACAATATTAAATACTTTTTTTTAATAAAAGTGCAAATACTAAGTTATAAATTTGTACATTAAATCCAAAACAAGAAATAGGCACCATTTTAGCAATTGACATTCTTCCTTAATGCTGTATTTTGAAAGGAAAAGATAATCATTAGTGCTTGTGCTCCTCTGTACTTGTTTCTTGACAAAAATATAGTGATAACAAAAGGTGTGTTGAGCTGACTGGAACAGGGACCCCATTTGTTTTTTGTGCTAATCACCAGACTTCTCTTTATATTTTTGTCTGCCACTGTACTTGAACTGATAGTAACTGCTATTACTAATGTTTTTAGATTGCAAAAAATAAACAATTTATTCATTTACAATCCAAGGACATTACTTAAAATGCTAGACAAAAATGTTTTTCTGCCCGAATGGAGTTTGTGGGTATCAGATAAAAAATAGCTGCCTGGAGGCATTGACTGATATTATCTGCTATAGTTGTTTTGTTGTAGAAAGCAAAGGCATCTGTACAGCAGACAGAGTATCACTGGTATCTACAACAGAAAAATCTTTTTAGAAATCCATGTCATTTCCTCTTTTTTTCAGACTGTCTGTAATGAGAAAAAAAATTGTTTATTTTCATACATGCCAAGTTTATAGGAATCTGTTGCAGAACAGAATATTCCAATAGATAAATTCTTTATATCATCATGGCATTAGACATGCATCTGCTTTGAAACTTGTGTACACTATAGTAACTGTAATGATAAATAAGATGATTTCTATTTAAACATCAATGAGTGCTTTTCTGCTGAAACTATTAAAAACAAAATTTTGTGGCATTCTGCTTCTGTATTTTATGTATACTGTTTGTTGTCAGATCAAATTTTAAATATATTTGTATTTTCTAGCAACTGACCTGAAGAACAGGATTCAAGCATGGAAACAATCCAAGCAGGATAAGTACAGATTACCTCTTCATTAATGATGATTTACCTAAAAATTTGGAAGTGACCAAAATTCAAATGGACCAGAATAAATAAATAAATAAAAAGCTTTCACTTAGTGTGGCTGTACACTATCAACAACAGACGTAGTATATGTGATTTATGTGGAGTCTCATTATAGTAAAGAGTTTTTACATTTAAGCAAAATCCAATATGTGTACTGTATCACAATTGACAGTACAATAAATACAGTATACGTCTGATTTTGTATTTTATGGACTCAATCTGTTGTTTTGTAAATTAAATAAGAAATGTCCCAAAGTTTTTAGTGTGAATTTTTTAATTTACGTACAAATTTTAATTTAAACATTACCAATGTCAATGACTTTCTAGGGCTTTTTTGATCATTGCTTCGCTCATGTTCCACAGCAATTCAGCCAGTTCTTTGTCTTCGGTAGCTGCGGATGGCTGACATCTGCAACAGTTGTTAAAGTACATTCCTCCGACGCCTTCTAATTCGGGTACCGTGGCACAGTATATACTTGTAGAAGCTGCCTGTTGCTGAAAAGTTTTTTATAAAAATTAGTTCAGTGAGTCAAATATCTTCACTTGTCAATAAGTTGTGTATTATGAGTAATACTCAATGTTTGATTTTAGTATCACAATCTTATTAAAATATAAATCATTGCTCTTGTTGCTCATCAGTTTTTACTCTGCCCCGTGGGCACTAAGAAGCTGTGATGATGTGACCAGGATAAAGAAAGGTGAGAGCAGTAGGCTAACACCTTAAGAGTGCTGGCCAGATGATTGTTTTAGAATATAATTCATAATACACAATTTAATATTTCTAATTTGTAACAAATACCAGAGATTTGGTGAACGGTCTAACGAGTGCAAAAAGCAGTCTGTAGAGCCACCACTGTCTCGAAAGATAGCTGCTGACCATATTTCCTGGGTGAAGCGAATTACAATATATGCCTTTGGGTGACAATCTTCTATTCAATTCGTTACTAAACAAGACATTACACAATTTTGAGTTGTTGTAAGCTCTTAGACCCACGTAATTTTTATAAACTGTAGGAGAAAGTTTCTCTTCAGACAAGTTTTCCTTAGTTAGGTAACTAAATCTGGAAGAAACAAGGTATGTGTCGTTTAAATATATTACTTCCTCGTTTGACGACAATTTTACCTGTGACTTTCGGAGGACACCACTACGACTCTACAGGAACCGGCTTGAATCATTTCGGGTTCTAGAAGCTTGGTCAAATAAAAATGGCTAAGATGGTTAATTTGAAAGGTGCTCTCAAAGTTATCTTCGGTGAGAGTGAAAGGAGGACTAAATACGCCCGCATTCAGTATCAATATATGAAGAGCACTGAAAAATATTTCAAAAATACTTAAAATGATACTTTTTATAACAAAATAAACAGAAAAATTAAATTTTTTTTCTTTGCAGACACACTAAGGTGACATATATCAACACTTGGCAACTTATTGACTATTTATTCAGTTGGATAAATACTGAATAAATAGTCAATAAGTTGCCAAGTGTTGATATATGTCACCTTAGTGTGTCTGCAAAGAAACAGCTTAATAACAACAACACGGTTTCATCAGAATCAAAAGAAAAATTAAAAACAAAACCTGTAACGTGATCGAAAATCTTCCACAAATTTTTCTACACTTCTTAAGGATGAAAGGTCTAAATGAATCCATTCTAACTTTGCATGAGGCTGAAATATATTTGTTAAAAGTTTTAATAGAGATGATATCTCATTAGATAATGTGAAAGCATTAACTGATCACTACATTTTTAAGATATTAACTTTTTTGCTAAGCTGATTTCCTACCAAAATGAGCACGTTATTGTACAAATAATCAGTAAGCCCAATAGTTATATTAAAGTCAAATGATTGCCGAATAAGACTGGCAATCATTTGACTATTTCTGCTATTATTAATTAGGCCTAGAAGTAGGTGTCAGGTTGTCATCTTGTATTATTAAATTTAATAAGAGATGGCAGCCTAACACTACTACTAGGCCAAATTACTTAGTGTTTAATTATTAATGGTAGTAGGAATATGGTCCAATCTAATCAGGCCATCATTTGGCTTTGATGGATTAAGAGAAATTTTTTCTTCCATTCTTTTTTCTATATGAAAATTAAGCACCCTGCAAATTTATGCACTTGTACATTGTGGGACAAGTTTCTATATTCCTTCGTCAAAGAAGTTACCACCTAGGAGATAACTTCACAGACCTGCTGATAAAATCTTGAAAGAGCTTTGTAGAGACATTCAAACAAACAGAAGAATGTTGACATTGAGTATTTCTGAACAACAATGCATGACCCCTTAGCTGTTTGCACAAAAGCTTTGCAGTAGTTTCATTGGGATCTATTTCTGTACCACAACATAGTGCAAACCTTGCTCCCTAGTGAATTTTAGATGGTCTGAGTGGGATTGCAGCATTTCCACACAAAGAATAGCTGACAATTGGCATAAATACTCTGTTCCAGTGGCAAGTTCTTTGAGGTGATATCAAAGGATGGGATGAATTTCTTTTAAGTGCCTGAATTTACAGGGTGATTGCGTCAAGAAGTAGCTTTGATTTGTACTGTACATAATAAAACTGTTAACTTACTTTCTTGTTTTCTCTAACAGCTCACTGGAGGTTGATTTCTAAATAGTCCTTGTATCACTTATTTATTTTAGATTGGCATAATACTATAACATACTTTAACTATTTTTTCATAATTGTTGTTTAATTTTACTTTTCTGGCTGTATATTATATGGGAATATATTGGAATCAGATGAAACTTGACCCTTTGGGTTTTTTCTGCAAATCTTGTTGTTTTCAGACCTCTGAACCCAAAAAAGGATAATAAAAATTCAATGGATGTGTGTTGACATATTTTGTATAATATCTCTGGATGGGGGAAAGATAAAGAAGTGAAATTTAGCATGGTAACTTGTATATAAGGGGCATTAATGCTGTTAAATTTTAATGGTTAAAGTTTGAAGGGATAGAGTGACCATCCCCCTCAAACTTCATGTCATTGAATGGAAATTTTAATTGTTATTGGCATTTACAATATTTTTAAAAACTCATCTCTACTTTCAAAATTAAGCCTTTTGCCTTTTTATTATTATCAATAATATAAAATCTCATAACAGATGGCACCACACACAATTTTAAACTTAGTTGTGTGTTTCTTAAACATTTTTTGCCAGGAAAATTATGCAATGTATTGCTGGCTTTTAACTTTCATGATAAAATTATTTAGGTCAAATTCAAGATGCTCAAAATTAAATCTCTCTCACTATTTGTTTCTTGATAATTTTCCATCAGTAAAGCTTTCTAATATTTCATCTTTGACTTACCCTTTCCTGTTTAATGGTCGAAATTGCACACTCCGTCTTTTCTTTGCTGCGGGTTGCCATGATCACTTCGGCTCCATGAAAAGATAAAGATCTAGCCGTTTCAAACCCTAAAAAAATCAAAACAAATTATTTGTATATAATAGTAATGATCAAATATTTTAAAATGTATGAATTTAGTTGCATTATAATACACTAGCAGCCAGGGACGCCCCCTAGTGGGCATTCTTTACAAATTTCCCTGTTTAATGGTCGAAATTGCACACTCCGTCTTTTCTTTGCTGCGGGTTGCCATGATCACTTCGGCTCCATGAAAAGATAAAGATCTAGCCGTTTCAANTAAATATAAAAAATATCTTGTTTTTATATGGCTTCTGTAAAATCTTATTTTAATGAATAGGTCGTGATGACTTATTATTATACGCTATATGTATATATAAAAGATGTAATTATGACAGGCAGCGAATATCATTTATTGGACTTCTCAAAATTGTGCTTCTTTCAGCAACTTTATCAAACAGAAAAATGAGCTTCCTGAATGATCTTTCCGCTGATCTAAGACATTTATTATTTCTTCGGATGGAGAAATAAAATGATAAATAGTTTCTTTAGAAGCTGCATCGGGAATATTAAAATTGCATAGTTTTTTTTTCTTTATATACGTATAGAAATTTTAATATCGAAAATCGTCTATTATTCAAACGAAAAAATTTTCGATTATTATTATTATTCTTTGTTCTTTTTTCCTACTCATATTCATTATTTTCAATATTAAATAATAAGAAAATGATAAATATTTAATTAATTTAATAAATATTTTCAGAATAGTGTGTGGAATTTCTTAGAATTTATATTTTCAATTTATGCAAAAAAGGAAAAAACTCATTTTTTTCATTAAAAAATTCTGATATTCATAGTTTTACGGTAATAATATTTGTCAAATTCGGTAAGATTTGAATACTAAAGTAAACAAATATGATATTTAGATGATAATCTTCTACCATTGAATCAATATCAATTACCTATTTAAATTGAATATAAAACTCTCTTACTTGGAGGTATTCTTCAATCCTTTACTAAGAGAAAACATTTTATTTCATTTAGTAGATAATGAACAAATGATGATGTAACTTTCTTATTTGATAAGAGAATCATACAATCAAATCTTATTTGAAAAATTACTAAACAAAAAAAAAAGAAAGAAAAAAAAATATATATATATATATATATATATATTTAAGTTGTTTCAATGGTTAAGTCTTTCACGACAAACTACAACAAATTGACTAAAAATATATAAAATCAAAGGAAACAAAATCTTTCATCAAATAATTTGTGTATCATTATATATTTAAGGTTATATAATTTAAAAATTGTAGCAAACTAATATTCTTAAATTTCGTTTAACATTGTAAAGAGAAACCTTGCAGTAATTTTATATTAAATCAATAGTCATAAGTGAATATTTCAGTACTATTGATTATCAAGCATAGATGATATAATATAAAAATATAAGTGTCAATAAATACTTAATAAATATTCTAATTATAAATTTAAGGATTTATAATTTATGTTTAAAAAATTTAGATTTATTTTTAAGTACTTAATCAAGCCAGATCTATGAAAAAATCTTCAAGTACTTTAAAGTTCTATAATTCCTGTACAAGGGTAGATAAAGGTAATGCAATCAACTTAAACAAAATAGTAATTTATCATTAGCAAACAACGTTCAAATTATCGGTTTTTATATTATGATATTAACTAATAAATACCGATGAAAAATCATGACAGATTGTCTTTATACATTAAATTTGACAATGTATAATTTATTGAATTCAAAATCGAAATAATATATACGGACAATTCTCAAAAGTATTTTTAAAAACTAAATTAGTAAATCATGTAACACTTAAATAACTTCGATAAGTTGTTTAAATTCCATATGATTTAATTTTTTTTTCTTCGAGCAAATACATAACGTTCATGCAATAACTGGAATTTAATCATGTGTAACAACATTCTTTCAGTTCATTTTTTTATCATACGCCATTCTTTCATCAATGTAAACAAATTTTCCTTTCATTGCTATGCATATTTTACATATTTGACAACTTTTTTCTTCTTTTGGAATTTTCTAATAAATGTTTCAAACTGCTGCTTCAAACCAAACAAATATTCCTTCTGTATTATCTGCACTCATTCACACTGTTTATACTATAGTGTAACGTTATTATTATAGACAAAAGAAATATTAAGATTAAATAGAAGTTTTAGAAAATAAATAAGAAAAAAAACAAGAGCATATTGTTTTCGGATTGTTGATATATGTCAACACTTTTTTAGAAAATCAATTTTTGCAACTAACACCTTCATTTGCATGTAAATCGTTTGTTTCAAAAGTTTGTCTAATCTTTATAAAGTACATAAAAAATAAAGGTTATACACAAGATTAACAAAAAATATTTTAATTTGTGATATAAATTGATAATAAGAAATGTTTAATTTCCGTTTAAAATAATTATATATTAATGTACTAAACTTTTATTTTTTGTATATTTTATTTACATTTTTTTCTATAAAATAATATTAAATTGTACTGCTATTAAAAATATTCTAATACGTCTTTCAATTTACACAATTTTTTCTTAAATTATAATTTAGTTGTCAAACTTTCTGCTTTATAATAAATAATCAAATTAGAAATGATTATTATGTGGTTAATTTCGTAAAATAATCTTAATGCTACATAGAAACAAGCTCAGCTGGCAGAGAACTACTTCCTTGCTGATCCCAATTTGGAAGAAGATTTCTAATTCAGCTTTTAAGACTAGCTTCGAATACAAGGGATAAGGAAATTGTTACCAGAAAAGAGAAACTAAGTAAGGGTAATTCCTATCTTCTTAATGTCTATGCTTATGAATTAATCTGTTAAACTTTTACGCTAAATAAGATAAAGATAAATACTAAGATTTGTAATACCAACGACTTTCAAAGGATTGGCTAAAGCACCTTGAGATAGGAAGTTTAATTGTTTTAGATAGATTTGTCAAGTGAACGACACACAATTTTCTTTTTATGTGTACTGTGTTATTTTCTGTTTTTATATCTGGCTAGGTGACAAAATTTATCCAATAATAATTACACGATTATATAGGTTATAGATATATATAAATGAGATTTTGGAGGGTATGAAAATTGAAACTTGTTAGTCATAATTTGCACTTTACTCTAGTTTGTAGAGTAAAACATTTATTGTTTAATGTCATAAGACAAGATGTGACTTCCTTCATGTAATAAATGCTCCATTAAAAAATGCAGCATTTATTACATGAAGGAAGTCAACTCTTGTCAGCAGAGAAAAAATTTTAATTCTTATTTATTTGCAACACAATAGTTTACATTGATGGAATTTCTTACTTCAACTATATGCTAGCAAGCATATACATAATTCATCCAGTATTAACTATTAGTTTATTATGTAACTTGAAGATTGATTAATTAAAAATTAAAGCAACATATTTAAACAGTTGAGGTGCTTAGCAGAAAACTGGCATATTCTGCAAAACTACAAAAAATGAGTTAACAAATTTGGATTTGTGCATTATTGATCTGTCTCCTAAAAAACTTTCACAGTTCAGTTACATGTTCTAAGGGTTATACAGTATACCCACATTAATAAAATGATTCAATTCACCAGCATTTTAATATGTCCTCTTTCTCAAAAACTTCCTAATATAGGATATACCATTTTTTTGACCAAGCTCCAACTACAATCTTAGTGGAAATTGTTTTTATTCATCCCGATTGTAGTTTTTTTTTTACCTACACTCATTTAACCATACTATTAATGTTATTGGTCATTTACTGTTGAGTTCCAAAGTGATTAATATAGAAAAATCCACTTAATGCAATGTTAGAAAATTAGAAAAATTACAAAAACTTAGAAAGACAAATTTAATGCCTACTACCATCAGATTAATTAGTCACTTTGGCCATTCCACCGTCACATAAAATGTGCTTGCCAATCTAATACTAGAAGATCCACAGGGTGTTTTCATGAGTGGTATTGCTTAGATAAGTTAAGCATTAATTTGACCCTGACCAAGCATAAAATGGCCATGATAAAGACCTTATTATCCTCAGAACAAGAGTATTAGCATAAAAAATTGTTATATAATATTTATCTATTTTTAAGGGCTAATGTAATAATATATAATAAAATATATAGTTCAATTCTACGAAAGAAAAGAGAAAATATACAAAATAATAATAATACTTCTAATTCAATGTCACGACTTGGTGCATTTTTCGACACTTGGCAAATAATTTCATCATCCACTTGAAGACATGGTTTTGACAAATAAATAAAATAATAAAAGTATTAAAAACAAATCATGTTCAAAACAAACCATTAATTTTCTTTTATGTAAGAACTTAAATCTAACCACGTTTTGTATAAACTGTTTCTGTATTTTAATGGAAATGTAAAAAAATATTTGCATGCTTTATGGAGATGAAGAATTACGTCATATTTGTGAAAGATGATATGTAGAATTGTTAGTATTTATCAATGATGCTTGTAATACATTGAATGCTTGTTAATTCAGCAAATGCCTAACAAATTCTTTTACAATTCTCAAGTCACTTCTGCAATTTCTTATAATTTGAATTAATAACTTTTTATGAAATAATTTTTTTTAATATAGTACAAAATTAAAAGTATAAAATATTTTTTTTAATTGTAAATTGAGGTATCAAATTATTTTGTTGAATATGTTTTATGGTTAGGATTTTTAATTGTTAAAGTAACTGAATCAAAGTTGAAAACAAGAAACAATATATAATACGATACTAAAGGAGAAATATAAATTTATTTGAAGGAATAAGCTTGTTTTTTTTCCTATTTATAGGAAAAAGCAAGCTTAGATACTGTACATAATTTGTCACTTTGACCATCAAGTGGGATGGTCAAAATGACTAATTAATTTAATGGAGAAAACACAACTTTTAATGAATAATTATTTATAATATTATATGATTAATTATATAATTATTATACCATATAATTAATATTAATAAATAACATCATTATAAGGAAACATATTTCAATATGTTTCCTTGTAATGATGTTATTTTAAAATCTTGTAAAATGTTATGCAATTTATACAAAACCAAAAATATGTACAAAATTTTGTTATTAATGTAAGTTATTAGTTATTTTATTGTTCAAAATTCTAAGTGTACTTACAGATGTTTTATAAACTTTAGGAATTAGAATTTATTTAAAATCTTGTATATTCGTACCTTTTTTTTAAGTTTTAAAATAACATCATTAATTATAAGGTAAGTTAATTATATAGTAATCATATGATGAATGTTAATAATTATTATTAAAATAATAAATGTAATTGTTTATGTAGATAAACAAATGTTGGAAAAATAAGTGTAAAAACTGACTAAAGAGAGACTAAAAGTCCAACATGCATTTCAATTTTAAATAAAAGATAATAGATCATTCAGACGACTTATTATAAGTCTACTGTTATGACAAATCTAGATAAAAGTGGATTGAGTAATCCATAAAGGTTTAAAAACAGTTATTTTTATTGATTATTAACATAATATGATGATAAAAAGTATTAAGCACACTCCTGTATCTAATTTAATAATTAAAAATTAATGATTTAAATAAGAGAAATATAGATCTGACCTACAGTAGGACTCTAATCCCAATTCCTGCAAGCATGGTGAAAATCTCATTTGAAAATTTATGAACACAAAGAAACCATCGTACAAATGATAAGTATGATAGTTTTAAAATGATATTTATGAAAACACATGTAATCCATTATACTGTCTATTTAATAGAGGTTTTAGAGAACAGAAGTTTTTGTTTATTGTTCACAGAGTGTTGGTTTAATTAAGGTAATAAATAAATAAATGATCTTATTACCATGCTAGAATTGGATGTTTTGCCTGCTTGTATACAGATGTTCTCTAGACCCAGAATTTACTAAACAATAATAATTAACAGAGATGCCAATCTGAGAAAAGGGCAATCAATAGGCACAGGATCATATGTTATAGTTGGAGAGTGGGGTGGATGGATTTTTCCACTGCTCCCAATTGTTATATCAGAAGAGTGTGCATCATTTTTAGATATGAGTGTGCAACTGGGTCATGCACAGGAACAATTTTTAGACAGACTCTTCGTCACTCACAAACTGGAAGCACTTACTCTCTGTACATTCCACAAGATTGCTATGAATGCACTGATTGGTTTGAGACTTGTCATACTAGTGATTCTATGCAGGCAAAGTGTTAATTAACACCTACACATTTTGCTGCCACTTGTTGCATTAGTGCACTTATTCAAGAGTATAAAAGAGTGGTTCTGTAGTTTTTAGAGAATTATCCATAAGTGTAATTTACATAAGACTTCTGCAGAAAGTATGAAAAATATGTAGTAGTTGTCATCTCTCAGATAATAATAATCATTACATAGTTTAAAAAGCACAAAATACCTATTCCGCAATTAGATCCTGTTACTATGACAATTTTTCCACTCAAATCACGTCCATGGAGAATTTGCAGAGCATTTGTACTAGCATCAAATCTCTGGCGAATATCATCCGAAGATTCTTTTTCTTCAACAGCAAATGCTAGACGAGGATCGGTGTATGTCGTCTTTTTGTTTATGTGACTACAAAATTAATAATTTAGTTAATATTACTTATGTTTTAATATAACTTTGTTATAATTTTATAATATACATTACAAAGTACACCCAATTCTGTTTTTACATGGTATATCTGTTCCCAAGAAATGCACATAAAAAAATCCAACAACAAGTTGTTTAACTTTCCTGATAACATTTAAAACTACATATGTGGCATCATCTGTTATGGTATTTTATTTTAAAACTTTTTAAATTTTAATTATTATAAAATGGCAAAAAACTTAATTTTGAGGAGAGTGATGAGTTTTATAAAAAATTGTATATGCTAATGAGTAAAATCATCACTAAGTTAGACCCTACTCGAGATATGACATAACCTCCTTTAGCTCCCCACCCGGTTGACCTTTAATCACTAAAATTTAATAGCATCCTTCCCCCTAATTCACAAACGTCCCTGCAAACTTTCAGAAAATTTTGACAAAAAACACAGGAGTTAATAAGCTTTAAAGAGGGTGAACAAAATCATGCCCCCCACACACATTAACATCCATATATACAGAAAAAACCCCTCCGAATTTTTGTCCTAAGTCCAAGAATGTAAAAATCTTGGGGGGCATTCTTTGACCAATTGTCATACTTTTCCTCTGTTATTTACAACAGCTGGAAAAGTAATAGGCACTGTCCATATGGAAAAATCAAAGCTTGATTCCAGACCTTAGAACCAGTAAAAATAATACTGTAATAATAAAAATTAATAATAGAATGTGCTTACACAAAATATTTCAATTTTAATTAATAAAAAAAAAATAATTGTAACTTATCAGCAAAATTTATTAAATTTATATTATTTGCACAAATTGTAAATTATTTTTTTATTTGATTTTCTTCAATTAAACACCAAAATACTATAACTTTTTAATGTCGAATGGCTTACAAAAACTACTCTATATTGAAAGAAATGCAGTCATATAAATAAATCATCAAACTCCGAATTAAATTTTTTTCAACTGCTTTAATTACGAGATAGTCTGAATGAAAGGCTGAATATGTGTAGCAACAATTAAATAAAACAGCCAAATCTTAATCGATGGCTGACTTGCTGAGATAGTTTTGGTGCCAGCCTACTGCTCTCAGAGATCCAGGATCAAATCTGGGCAGCTGAAAAATTCCTGGGATTTTTCAGCTGTCCCGATATGTCAAGTCCACCAATGTTTTCTAGGATGGGAATCATCCTAGAAAAGGAAGTATGAATATTTCTTCTTAGAGTTAAAATCAAATGAAGAGTTTTAAAAAGACAAATCATTGAAATGTGTTAAATCAAAACAAATCATGTAAAAACAAAATTGAGTGTATTTGTATTATTAATTAGATTAGAACAACAATTTGAAAAATTAGTACAGTAGAGTCCCGAAAACTCAGCACTCGATAACCCAGCAGTCCAGATAACTCGGCCACACCCTGGCAAGGCGAAAAAAACCCCTAGTTAATTTTCATTATAGACAGCTTTATGCCTCAGAGTATTTTTCTGAGGTCTGTCTTATCAGGTAAATTACTGTGCACTGTGTATTCATTCATTTTCATTTTCATGTAGTAAAGGCTCTATGCCTTCATAAAGTACATACTTTTCCTTTGTTTAAGGGTATTTGGGCAGTTTATTCTCAAGCAAACAATACATACAAGTACAGTACAGTATTTTCTGAGGAAACACTTGTACTTATTCTTTTTTAACTCCATTCCTGATAACCTGGCATTTTCACAAACTCGGCCACCCTTCGGTCCACATTAGGTCGAGTTTTCGGGACTCTACTGTATTAAAAATCTATAATCTTAATTTACACACAACATTTAATATAAGAAAAAGGAAAAAATTTATATTTTACACAATTCTTACTCTACATAAAATACATGTCCATCTTCAGTAATCTTTTTCTCCCATCCATATGGAAGTTCTAAAAATATTTTTGTTTCAATATAATTAGCAGAAACAATATTACAATATTATAGTTATTACATCAACAAAAAAGTACAAATATACAAAATAATATGAAAATAATAGAAACAAAAACGCAGTAAAGATACAGTACAATTTGCAATTGGGAAATGAATCATTTAGACTTTTATGGATTGTTTCATATATCTTGGCCATGCAATGCAAAATACTAGTTGGTTGGGGCTTTGGAAATTTTAAAAGTTTGAGTCCTTTTTGGTAATACACAGTTATCTTGTCAAAGATTTGTCAACAATTTGTTCCCTTCACTAAGTAAATAGATGTGTTCCTGTACTGTGCATTTTTACAGCCTGACCAAGATTCGTGAAACAAACTATGTACTTTATACCATTTTTAAACATGATCTAATTTTATCAAACATTAATATGAAGTTTTTAATAAAATATTTTATATTAAATGAGTTGCAATGTTCTAATATTTGAAATTCAACACTAAGATTTATCAATTTAATATATTAGAAAATTTTATTTTAATTGTGTGCATAACATTTTTTTCTTTAAACTGTATAAAATTTATAATATCTAGTACAGTATGCATGCAATGAGCATCAAGCAACAATCTATCAAGTTCTCCTTTTAGTCATAAGTAGTATTTAGAAGACTTTTTATAGGGATAGAGCAGTAAAAATTTTAATTTAAATAAATATGATTTGTGTACAATGAAGTGTAATTTAAAATTCAAAACAAATTTTATAGAAATTAAACAGTAATTTTAAAATTTGTTAATACACTGTACAATTAATATAACATGTAATATTAATATACAATGTTGTTCTGAAAGTCCATCTTTTTTCCAATAACATTTTTCTAAGTCTAAGTCTATGATTCAGAACTTACATTATCATTATAAATGATCAACTGTTAAATCTTCAGAACAGTTGTTATCTCATATAAGACTTGAACAGGATATGACAGTAAATGTAAAACAGCGAGTTTTTACAATTTTGTCAAAATTTTAAAGTTTTGTGATGTGTTTTATAAGCCTGAATTAATCCCAGATCAGAAACTGTATTGGTGTAAGATATGACAGTTATTTATGTTCAAAGGGTATTTTGAAGTAGGGTATAAACCATGGCAGTAGTTTTAGATATGTTAAAAATCACAGTGACTTTCTTAAAATTATGAGTGAACAAATTAAAATCATTTTGTAGCAAAGATGGGATCAGAATTCATTAATTTAATATCATTGGTGTATACCAGTACTGTAAAGCAGAGCATGATATTGTGAGTAATCTCCCTGTTACTTTAATTTTAATATTTTATAGAGTTATTTAATATTATCAAAAGTACTCACAATCGACATTTTTTGGTTTAATTTATTCATAATATTTTTAGTTTTAATATGTCAAAATGATTAAAAATTATATTTTATTAATCTTATTAGTGTTTGTCATCTCATGATGGTAAGATATAACAATTAATTTTGCAGCAATGGATATTAAAAATTAGACATTCTCATTGATATTATAGTTTTTAATATTTTCTTTAGTCAGTCATTTTATAATAAATAAATTATAAAAAATTTTTATAACAGGGCTGTATTTGTAACCTAAGGATGTTATAAATATTTTAAACATATAAAAACAACAACATACCTTTGTTATTTTATATGTTTAAAAACAATATTAATTTCTTATTCAAATTTACCTCCTGCTACTCTCTTCTTTTTTCCTGTTCTTGGATGTGTCCACTGTGTTGTCTTACTTTCATGACTAAAAATACAAAAACTTAATTAATTTTGCCAGTTAGATATAAGCAATTAATCTTTTGAATATTAGAGAAATTTTTATAGTATAATTAGCATTTTATTCATTTTTTGTCTAAAACTAGTACATAAAGAATAACACTATTTATGTAATGTACAGTACATGGCTATAGCTATATGGGATGACAAGAGTGGCATTTTCCACACTAATGCTCTTCTTCCCTTCAACTGTTTGCTGGTCACCACTGTCGTCTCACTCAGGTTTTTTACACCATTTACTTTCAGTAAATGGCATTAAAAAAATGTTACAAGGAGTTGACCGATGGGTAAAACAGAAAAACAGAGTCAAATACTAAGCTACATGATAGCCATGAGGTATAGAAAAATAAAATTTAATACTTGTTCAGTTTTTTTCATTTTTATTGTGCATTGTCATGTGTAAATTATCACTGGTTTGCATACAGCTTGCATGTGACATGCAAGGAGCTATCTTACAATAATGGCAATTTTACAATAATGAGTTGCTAGTGATTGTGAGCTATTGCATTTTTACAATAGCCTACCAACCTCAAAAACTATACTAAATCTACTCAGGCCATCAGTCTTGAGGGTTACACTCATTTAGAAATTTCTGGCTCCATCTCTGAATATATATATACGTGGTACGATCCAAAAGTTCGGGGACTGCAGTAATGTATGACAACAAAAGCATGTATTTAAAGTTACAGTGTATGAAATGGATTCTATCAAACTACCCCTACGTGTTCAGGTTGATTTCGCCCATGCCACGTGATTAAACCGCAAGTGCTGTTGTTTTTTTTCGGAGATAGTTACCTTTGTTTGGCGACGTAATAAAAATGGAGTTTCAAGAACAGTGCTGCAACATTAAATTTTGTCAGCGTTTAGGTAAAATATCTATGAAGACTTTAAAATTGCTAAGAAAGGTGTACGGTGATTCTATCATGGTGAAATCAAAGGTTTAAAGAGGGCCGAGAATCCATTGCAGATGATGAACGCTCTGGCCGACCTTCGACTTCACAGAACGAGGAAAATGTTGAGTTGGTCTCTCAATTATCTAGACATTTTACGTCGTTTGAGGGAATCCATTCGTTGTAAACGGCTGCAGATCTGGCGAAGTGGAGACTGGTACCTTGTACCTTCTGCATGACAACACACCTGCACATCGGTCCCAAATGGTCACACAGTTTCTCGCCAAATCTCAAATTAATGTGCTTTCACACCCCGCCTATTCACCAGTCTTAGCTCTGTGTGATTTTTATTTGTTTCCATCAATGAAAAAGCATTTGCAGGGATGCCGTTTTGTGTCATCAGATGAGGTGAGAGCAGCATCGCAGGAGGCCTTACGGGAGGTTTCAAAAAATGGCTTCCAGAAGTTATACGAGCGCTGACAAAACTGTATCGTTGCCCAAGGTAATTACTTTGAAGGTGGTTGTGCATCGGTAATATAAACTTTTTAAGGTAAGGAATTTTAAGCCAAGTCCCTGAACTTCTGGATCATACTACGTATATATATATATAAGTTTTAAATTTTCTTAGTATTTAATGAACTTCTACTGTATTTTATTTTTAATCTGGCATTTGTTAATCTAATACCTTGTGAAAAGTATCCAATAATACAGTTGTCTGGTAATAATCTGGCATGCTAGTGTTCCATACATACAAATATGTTTAGATATGTGAATGTGATACACTGAAGACACCTGATAGAAATACAGTATATGCCTGGAAAATAATTATTATATGCACATGAATCATGTTGATTTTGTGCAATAAAATAACAAATACAATCAACCTTTTAAGCAGCAAAACAATATTTAATAACAAACATTTTCAGTCATATTAAAAGACCATCTTCAGGTTAAGAAGAGTTCTATCAAATGTTACAAATTCAACAGTTAAGAATTCAAGAAAAAAGGATAGAAGAATTAGAGAATGTCAAACATTTCAAATTTAAAGAAAGATGAAATAAAATAATATAAAAAATACCAAAAATATAAAATTTTGCTTGTTGGGCTACAATTTCAAAAAATTGTAGACCTATCAATTCGTCTGTCTGTCTGTCTGTCTGTCCTTCCTTAATCTCGAGAACGATGTTAGATAGATGACCGGCATGACTTTACTGCTAACAGGAATAGCATAATTTACAGAGGCAAGGCACTACTAATTTGAGGTGGAGAGCATATATTTTAAATTAAATAAATTTTAAAATGTGGTTAAAAATTCTAATTCGGCAATAATCGCTCGTTATATGGGTTCTNTAGAAAATACATGGGTGATGAAGAACAAAATTAACAAATAACTATAAAAAAAAACATTCTTGAAAGTTACTAGGTGTCAATTTCAAACTGTGCCCTTCAAGCTGTCGAAAGTGTGTCATAGTCTTTATAGTTAACAGATGTGTGGGTCGGTTGTTTTTGCATGTGTGAAAACCTAATAAGCAGGGGCCCAATCTGGAACTGATCAGGTTACACTTACGTATGGGTGCAAGATTCAGGGGGCATGTCTTTTGTTCAGGTCAGTTAGACAGGCAGGATGTGACCAGTATCCAGTCCAAACTGTTAAACCAATTATTTGTTAGATATTAAACAGCAAGTTTTACATTTAGAGATCTTTACATGCTAAGATCCTAACAGCAGACCAGCCTTTATGCATTGATTTACATATTTCTAAGGCTTCTATATGTCATAGCTGTTTATTTCTGATGATCTTCATGACCCTACAGTACACTACATTAATTAAATCCACAAGGGCATAAGCCAAAAGTGCCATATTAGGTAGAGACTTTTGAATATTGTATTTATGCTCTTTCAAGCAAGTTCTGAAAGATCTAGATATCACACCAACAACATATACTGTCATGAGCATGAGCATAATATATCAAAATTATGGTTTTATAAGTTGTAAAGCTCTGACAGTCTTATATTTGGATATTTACATCCAGATATTTAGCGTCTGTTTGAGAAATGTGGTGAAGTGCACAATAGTACCTTCTCCATGACAACATGCCTGCACAGTTTCTTGCCAGATATCGTACTAATGTGCTTCCACAAGGGGATTAGTTTGAAGGTGTTTGTGCATCGGTGTTTTAAACTATTGAAGGCAAGGAACTATATGGCAAGTCCCCAAATTTTTTGATCCTACCACACATGCATGCACACACACATTATATAAATATGGGTCAATATTTTTTATATATTCCTGAGCCAAAATTTGTTCTATCCAAATCTGGATGAGATAATTGAACAATAGAAAACAGGAAAAAAAGAAGGAAAGACAGTTTAAGAAGCCAAATGGAATCTAGTAGAATGCAAAACAAAAAATATTGGAAATTTGAATATATGTAATCATAGTGAGATGTATATTATATTATATGGAGCCAAAATGTACAGAATATTAAAAACAGATAAATTAGATACACAGATTAAAAACTTTTATGTATTTGTTAGTAGAGAAAGAAGGGTTATAATATAAATAACAGATAATTTTTTAATACTATAGAATCCTGCTAACTTGACTTAATGTAGACTGAGAAAATGAAAAGTTTTACAGTATAGTGATGATGCTAGTTTAAATACCAAAATTTTAAGGTATTATATGTACAAATTCATATACATATTAACTATTTACTAATAGTGATTATTTCTATTTGTAGTTCAATTTTAATAAAAAAAATAGTGGCTATTCAGTGGCTACTTTCAAGTTAGTGACATTCACGACGTGGTGTTTTGCAGTGGCACCTTGAAAAAAGAATTATATTCTTTATTATATGAAAATGATGCTATTAAGTGTTGCCAATGAAAAACTAACTTATTTGATCCTAGTGTTGTTATAGAGGAGTGTTGTTAAAAGTTAGATTACATGTACTGTACTTTTTTTTTTTTAACAACCTGATGAGTTTTACATATTGTCAAAGTAATGAATGGAATCAAGTTTCTGGGACTCTATTATATTGTGAACTATTTTTGGTACACCCGATTATTTTTTCATTTCATCCTGTTAGTAAAATTTTCTAGGAAGAACACTGTTTTATATTAAAATCTTCATTAACTTCTTTAAAAAATCCAGCAATAAGTCGCATAACTTTTCCAGCAAAAAAGTTAAACTTGTGTGTGGTGCCAACTGTTATGAGATTTTATTTAAAACTAATTTTTATATCATTAATTGGCAAAAATTTTAATTTTGAGGGTAGAGATGAGTTTTATAACTAAAAGTTGTAAATGCTAATAACAAGTACAGAACAGCATATCAGACTTATTATATCAAGAGAAGTAGACATGTAGATCAAAAGGAAAATAAACTCATTTTTTCTTCTCATATACAATAAAAAAAAAAATATATATATATATATATAACTCACAGNTCAAGAGAAGTAGACATGTAGATCAAAAGGAAAATAAACTCATTTTTTCTTCTCATATACAATAAAAAAAAAAAAATATACAGATATATATATATATTATATTGTAAAATACATTTTGAAGCAAGTCCCTCATTAGCCATTACATAGGATAAATTACAAAAGGAGGTGGATATCTAAAGTTATCAAAGCTATTTCACTTTAAAATATGTGAAAAAAAATTCTGGAATGCACAATTCAAATTTCTGATAAATATATTATGCTAAAAAATTGGTTGAAAAATAAATTCTTTATACATACAGTGGTGGTAAAAAAAACTGCATCACCTTCAGTTTTTTGCAACTGTGAAAGATTGCAAAAAGGTTTAAGCAGTAACACAATTAACAGAAAATGTATCTGAAATTATGTAAAAGTAACTGCTAACTGCAAAAATGTAATGTTTTTTATTAAATTTATGTAAATACAGGGCTTAAACTGTAACAAATACGAGGGCTGTTCGGAAAGTTCGCAGCCTCAAATAGAACAACAAACAAAATAATGTTAAAACTTTTTTTATTTTTCAATGTAGTCTCCTTTATTAGCAATGCACTTATTCCAGCGATGTTCTAGCTTTTTTATGCCATTACAATAGGTCGATTTGTCAAGGTGTGCAAAATACTCGTTTACTTCAGAAATGACTTTGTCATTTGAGTGGAATCTCTTTCCAACCAAGAATTATTTTAAATTTGGAAAAGGGTGGAAGTCACTGGGNTTTGCAGATTACCTAGATAATCTGAACATTACCTAGGTAATTTGAGAAATGGAATAATTTTCGCAGCTTTAACGGATCACCCTAGTTAATCTGCAGATTAGCTAGGTAATGCGCACATTAACGGATTTCGAGCTTTAGCGGTAACATATGTACAAATCTGAATAATAGTGACTTCAACAATTAAATTTGTAAATAACTCTTAATTGTAAAAAAATTTTTATATTTAATAAAACGTAATACGAAATTTAATAACTGTTTGAAGATTCGGTATTTATTAAAATAAATTTTTAAAAAATGACACATTTTTAGATTCATTTATAATTCTAGGAAATAAATTAAAACTTTCTCTTGTTTCCGGACCGAAATTATATTGGAAACGGGTGCACAGAATTCGAAAATGACTATGAAAAAGCTCTATTGCGCGAGGTTTAGATGTTTCAAGTATATTTCAGTATGCAGGGAAATATATACAGTTAACTTGCGGTGACGAACAACGGACTCTCTGTTAGTTTCACTGTTGCTTTCTCTTTTGAGAGTCCAGCGATAATCCTTGAGCATGGTTTGTCCCTGCTAACGAAATTTAATTTCGGAAATGCTTGATGTTTCCCCTGTTCATCGATCGCATCAATCAAGTTGTGTGGAAATATGTCGAAGTATGATAACATCATTAGTTGACACTAGAAATTCGTGGTTATTTCCCATAAATCTAGTCACCGCAGCTTTGAATGAATTAAAATATGTAAAACTGTAGAAATAAATATAATTTCGTTAAAATGTATAAAAAGTTTTTGGATTAAAAAGGTAGTAAAATATTTTTAAAAAACACCTTAAGACCAATTAAAACTGCTCTTACATCTTATTTTATAGCCAGTTTTAAGGGGTTTATATATATATATATTTTACTAACTTTTTAATCCAAAAACCTTTTATACATTTTAACGAAATTATATTTATTTCTACAGTTTTACTCGTGGTTTTAACTTGTTTACATTATTTTTAATTTCAATTTTAAACATATAAAATCGATATATTCAACTTTTTTTTCCCCCTAGCTTTAAATCCCTATGGCTTGTCATTCAAAACTCATGTAATGATATCAATATATATCATTCGACATACGTTATTATATCTTGGAATATTCTGTCAAAACAATTTTTCATTTCCGGGATACTTAAAAAAATATACTCGTGCATAGTTGTTCCGCCTATTCTGGAGATAAACGCTGCATTTAACTAACAAAGAGGCAACAGATAAAGAATACTGCACTCATTCATCACTTTAGTTATCATTATTCAACTCAACGCTGTAATCAATACCATAAATATCTTTTTTATAAAGAACAATTACGTTGCCCTTTAAAAAAAAAAAACGATAGAATTGTTGTTAGTAACAGAAATATATTCTTTGCTGCTTCCTAATCGGTAAGCTATCTACAGTAATATTTTACACGTTTTAATTTTTAATCGTCTTTCTTCTATTTTTGTGGATGATTATGAGTGAGATTGTTATCATCGTTATTCTGTTAAATGCCCATTTTAGCGGAAATAACGTTGCAAAGTTCAATATTTGTTCAAGAAAAACTCGATACATTTTCAGATTATCAACTGAACTGTGATGCGGATAAAAACCGGGCCTGGGGAATCCAGAATCAAATCCGGACAACAACTCCCCTAGAATTTTTCATACGGGGGTCAGTCTCAGTTATGTCGAATCCCGTCCCTTTTCATCTTCCGCTTCATTGTAAGCCTGAATGAACCCACAATGGATTTAAAAAGTCTTTTAGTGTTCGTGAGGAAAAAAGAGTAAAAAATGAACGAGCAAATATTGTGACGATGTCGGGCTGCAATTTTTAATCATATTTTTAATGTATTTAATTTAAAATATATGCTCTCTACCTTAAATTAATAGCGTCTTGCCCCTGTATACATCATACGTTTACTGTCAACAACGTGCCGGTCATCTACCTAACTCCTTTCAGGGGAAAATGTTTTAATTGAACTTACTTACTTTTGGTTCGCATCGGTTTGTATATAGTTAATCGGGGCCTCCTGCCCCTAAGGTTTCCGCATCTGGTGTCGTCTTTCTGCAAAATAGGTAGAAGAAAATAGCATAATACTAATTAATTAATTTAATACTATCCGTAATTAAATTTGGTAACAGTAAATATACCAAGCAAATTAGTACCACATTTTTGGATAAATGCCATTTCTGCTTATTTGCTATCATGGAGAAACAAGTTGTTTCCTAGCATATATTTCAAGAGGATCGTGCACAACCTCTGTTTATTTTCGTTAGTTATTACGAATTCTCTACAAATCCACCAGTGACCAAATGGATAAAGCCACTGAACCCGTGTGACCTGGACCTGGCCGCCTAGAGTTTTCAGAGTTTTCTTCAGTAAGGACTGCACCAACCGAAATAAAAATATTAAATATCGAGTAAGAATTTAATTTATTTAAAAAAAAATGATATATTAGATTTTATCTGGATCCAGAACTTTNTGAATTATTCCCGCCAAAAATTAAATTGATCGCAGCCCCGCATATAGGCAAGGCCGCGAACTTTTCGAACAGCCCTCGTACAATATAAGATGCATCCAAGTGGTCAATCTGATGACAAAAAATACAATACAGATTGTTTTTCTACTGAAAAACCTACAGAAGTAAAATAGAAATGTTATTAAAACTTAATATTTGGTTGTACCTCATCTAGTGTTAATGACTGCTTCACATCTCCAGGTCATTGATTGGATGAGTTCTTGAATGTATTCTTTACTCAGTTTGTAATTTGTGGTGAAATACACAAATTAGTGACTCCTGGAGTTGTAAAGTGATGTTGGCTTCTTTTTCATTATTTCTTTGCCCATCTTATTCCAACAATTTTTGATATGGTAAAATCCAGACTATTTCTAGGTCAAGTCAAACTGTTGATTCCATGGTCACTTTTCCATTTTTAAACCTGCATGCAATTTGAAAAAATACAATACAACTAAGCTTTTAGTTAAACTAAAGCTTAATGCCTAGAGAATGCTATTCCATAGCAATTTGGCCCTATGACATGGATCATCCTGGAATATGCAATTGGAAGCTGACCTAAACTGTTCCCAGATGGTGGAGAGTAATTTCTTATCCAAAATGTCAATATACACTTTAGCATTGACTTCCTTGCACAAATTGTAAGCAACCAACTCCTTCATAGGAAATACAGCCCCAAATCATCTGGGAAACAGGATGCTTGACGGTACAGATAATACAGTCTGGATGGTGTTCCTCCCCTTTGTGACGTCTGACTGTCTGCTTTTCATCAGACTGTACAGGTTGAATTTTGATTCTTCAGAAAACACCACTGATTTCCACTGATCAATAGTCCATTATCAATGTTCTTTTGCCCTTGCTAGATGCTATTTTCTCATTTTGGCAGTCAGTAAAGGCTTCTTTCTGGATCAATGTGCCACCAAACCTGATCCAAACAGCCATTTTCATACAGTAAATGCAGATGCTTCTACTGAACATCTGATTCGTTTTGTTTTGCTGTCTTAAGGTCTGATGAATAAGACCTTCTATTCTGAAGACACAATTGATCAAATACCTGTCCTGGCTGCTGTGGATAAGCATGGATGACCACTGCCACCTTTTTTCGCAGTGCTTCCAGTTCTCTTTAACTTCTGAAGTCAAACAACAGTAGACTGAGAACAGCCCATTATTTCTGCTATAGAACATGTAGCAAGTCCTTCTTTGTGTAAAGCAATGGACACAATGGACACTTTTCTTTCGTAGTGTTAGTTGCACGTATTTCACCATAATGCAGCATAGCAGTCCAAGTTGTAAAAACACACACTGGAAGTTCTGGCAGTATTTACAGAGTTTTTTGGATAATGCAATCTTCCATAATAGTATGACTCATTCAAATAGCTTGCTACTTTTATAATATGATGCAACTTTTGTGAAATATTGCACAATTATTTTAAAAACAAGTTTTTAAAATAATTGTGCAATATTTCACAAAAATAAAAAATTGTTTTAAAAGTAATGCAATTTTTTACCACCACTGTATAAGAAAACAGGATAAATTACAAAAGGAGGCGGACATCTATAAGCGATAATCTGTAATTTATCCTAAGTAATAGCCGACAAGGAACTTGCACCAAAATGTATTCCACAGTAGAATAAACACTGTAATAACCTAACAAATCAGTTTTTTAGGTTTTTATAGTGCTTACTTTTGTCTAATATTAACCAGTTGTAAAGTAGCAGTTGTTAACATAGTAAAATATATACCTTGGAAAGGAAAAACCAGTTTATTTTCGTGTGTAATATCCTCTATAAGTCAAACTCTACATCAGGGATAGTCAACCTTTTTATACTACCACCCACTTTTGTATCTTTGTTGGTAGTAAAATTTTCTAACCACCCATCCAACAGCAACCTAACCACAGCAAGTTAATTTAGCACAACTGCAAAGTACTCATAATTTTTGAGTAGTGGTTTAGTAAAAATATGTAGTTAAATTTATCTTTTTATTTATATTTTGCATATGTTTATAATACACACAAAAATTTTTTTGCCAGTGCACCAAGTGTTTTTTTTATGTCAAATTGAAAAAAGTAGCTAAATCTGGCAATGCCAACCCCACCATAAAATGAGCTCAACTCAAGTAATGGCCACTGTTACAGTACAAACTGCTCCGTCAGTGAGTCATAGATGCGCGGTAATAACGGAAAGTTCTTTTGGCATCGGACAAAACTCCTACCAACCACCAAGAAAGCTCAAATCGGTGGGCGGTAGGGACCAGGTTGACTACCATTTTTCTACATGCCTGCAAAATCTCTCTAGTCACTCGAAAAAATCCAGTTACAGCCGATCAAATATCTTTATTTTTGGAAAAACACAACATATGCATAACGATCCCTCTTTGGCGTCAAGCGTATTTTTTTTCTCTAGAAATATATTAATGTAGGTGACATCGAATGATAATTACACTCCAATACAAAATGCACGTGTTGCATTCTTCCGAAAAGAAAAAGTAAAAATATTTGATTGATTAACCGGAATTTTTGAGTGACTGGAGAGATCAAGTTTGGCTTATAGAGGATATTACATATTGCTGTTCCCCATAGAGAAGTTTATCAGTTTATTTTCCTTTCAATCTACACGTCTCCTCACTTCAGTATAATCAGTCCTACATTAAAGGCAGAGCCACAATACCTATAATACTGAGCAGAAAAGAATTCCAAAACCTATTTATCCAAGTATACTTAAGAAATGAGAGATATAAATTGTTTTGATTATTTAAATAATGATTGACTTGTATCAGAAATATCTATTATAATTAATAATACAGTGTAATTTATATTTAAAGTTATTAATAATATAAAACTAACTTAGCATAATAAACTTTCCCATCTAAAGTTGCTCTCTCCTCCCATCCTGGTGCAAGTTCATCTTCACTATCCGTCTCCGGCAATAAAGCAGACATATTTATCTAAATAGAATATAAATATACGAGCGAAATAAATTTCATTTTACTTATAAAAATTAATGAAAATGCCACGATAACATTACCGATAACCTGCGTGACTGACACCACAGCCAACTTCTGTATTGTTTGTTTACTGTACCACTCCGGTGTGACGTGATGTCACAAATTTGTCTTATTTATTACAAACTGAATAAATAATAAAGTAAATATTAATATATAGAAATAAATTTTAGATATTAATATATATTTATAATACAGTTGTATTAGTGAAAACGAAATTAAAATTTGCTACAGGTATTATTATTTTTAAAAAATAAACAGTTTTTGATCTTGTGCTGCCCTCTGGAAATCATAAAATTTAGAAAAATAAATTTCTATAATTATTTCGAGCCAGTCTAAAAAAATGAAAATTGTACATTTTTTTCGGTATATTTTTATAATGCCCAAAAATAACTTATTTGATGATTTCGTATAGTAATTTACATTAATATTTTTAAATAACATTGAGAAATTCTGCAAAGTCTAATTACGCCGCTGAATTAAACTGGGTTTTTTAGAAGTCTTCTCACTCTGTGGACATTAGGAGGGCATCTTTTTTCATGTCAATTATGAATTTGGCCAACTCCGTAATGGGAGCGGCCAGTGGTGAGAGGCGGCACCCGACTTATCTATGAAAAACTCAGTATTCCCGAGGTTCCAACAAGGGTTGCCAACTTATTCTTCCCTTGGCCCACCCCTGAGTGCGCCAATTGTTAGCAACCGTAGTCTTAATCCAAACCCAACGGGAACAAGTAATTGTCTTGTCCATCCAGCCGTTCATCGTTAGACGGCCGGATGATCGAGCGGTCAAGGTAGTAGCCTACCGCTCTGGGGTACCTAGGATCGAATCCGGACGTATCGGGAGGTGGTCTGTCCGGATATGTCGGGCCCCGTTCCTCACCACCCGGCCGCCGTGTTGTGGGCTGGCCGAACTCATAATGAGCTTGCTAAAAGAGGCCCGCTTAGTGTCCACAGGGCAGAAAGAGCTTAAAAAATAATTTTAATAAAGCCGTCCATCATCGCTGGCTTGTAAGCTATATGTTACAGAGAAAGCTAACTGGAAATTAGAAGGCCCCTGGAGATAGCTGCGATATTCTTAGCTGATTTCAAGGGGCAAAACTATTAGGGATTTATAGGAGTTTTGCTCTCTCAATGTTAGCAAATTCCGCTGAATTGTCGGCAAAAATCACGTTAATTAATGTCTTTAATTTACTTTGAATAATTACAAGATAATTTCCCAAGTAATGCGATAACCTTAAAATCGGGAAAGATTATCCATCAATGACTGCGTTGTATTTTAAACAATATAATATATTTATAATATATTTTGGAAACAATAGAACAAAGGATGTTTTGCAAACAATAGAACAAAGGAGATTTTGCAAACAATAGAATTTGCCTTATTTTAATATGTTCGTGTAATTTACATTTTATTCTAAAAAAAATTGCAAAATTGTTGCGGGATGGAGAATTTTGACAATCACTTTCGCATTCTGTACCCCAAAATATATTATAAACGGGGTTATAGTGTATACCATAAAGCTATAACTTTAGAGCGTTATAACTTCATGGGGCCCAGGCGAATTTGAATTAGGTGACCTCATGTACAGTGTTGACTCGAGATATTTTTCTTCGGGAAAAATATTTTCTTATAAAAGATCAGTCAACACCAATTGTGAGATTGCGCCTTTTCAGGATAAAGATTCGAACTCCTGACACCAAATGTGAAAAACGGCTGTTTATTCAGGATGGTTTAATTATAGTAGACAAGGAAGATCAGCAAAATTTCTCTGTCCGATACGTCAGGAACCTGACACCAGTTGGGATAGTTGTTATTTGCGTCCTAACTCGCGATTTGTAGTTGAACTTAAATATAGGAGGGTTTTAACTTCTACTTTACACGCGGGATCGACGGTGGTGTTAGGCACTTAGACGAGTTAGAATATTACAAACTATTTATTTAAACGAATAAATTAAATCTATATATAATGATAACTAAAATGAATTAAATTAACAATTACAGATCTTTAACAATTCGATTGAATTTGGGCTAAACGAAAATTAACAATAAAAAGTGCGAAAAGTATCTCCTAAAATAAATGGAAAGACTTCATTCGTCGTTTCTATCACGAAATCGATCAATTCTTATGTAAATGGAGATTTGTCAGAACATCATTGCCACTTATTGTGATATTCGGCTTAACAATGCTAAAAAAAATACTTAAATTTTGAAAGTTCGTGGTCTGAACTTATCAATAAAATGGCTGCAAATGATGCAAAACTCAGAAAAACGCTTGAAATAAATGACTTTTAATCGCACGAACTGAAAATTCGACCGCTCGCAACAAATTATCAGAGTTTTATTGTTGCGTTGCCACAAAATTTAATGTAAAACATTTGGATTTTTCCCCGAATTTCATGATTTTTCTGTCTCTTCTGTCGCTGAAGAGACGGATTATCGCGGGCCATTCGTTGCATATACATTCATTTTAACAGTAACATATATTCAAAACTCTAATATTCTCGTTTTTCGTGTCCTTATAAGGATGAATAAAAATTTCGATATTATGACGATCCTTCGAACCAAAAAAGAATATACTTCAAGTCTAGTAACACCTCTTATCTACCTTGTAATTTACTTGAGTGGCGCTCTATAATCTATTAATAAAATTAAACTTTTGTTAAAGTATCCGAATTTTATAGATAAAAGCTTATACATGATATGGACTAAAGAGCGAGTTACGTTCTGAAATACAGGAAAGATAATGAGACGCATTGAGTGACTAAACAAACCCTCTTGAGAATGATTTATTTTTCCATTTTTGACGAATTATAAACTTCATTCTAGATGTGTTAATTAAGCTATGCGTTAGACAAAAGAGAAGAGCAAGTACACTGCTAATACGATTTCTAACCCAAGTTGTCCTCCGGCATCTGACAGATCGGGTTGAAATACGGAGAACAGCTGATGAACCCGTGAGTGTTAAAGCAAAATGAAAATTAATAAATATCGACGGAATATCGAACACTATAATCATTATATCGAACACTAAAAATCATTGAAAATTATTACATTTAATTAAAATTATTACATTTAATAATTAAAGATCTACTATATAAAGCTGAAAAAAATGGGTATTTTCTGTCACGGTATACCAAAAAGCCACTAGGGACGCCCCTAGCTATTATTTAAATTGATTTAAATTAACAATATAAATTATGTTATGTTTATTTTATATTTTTACGGTATAATACTCAGTATATTATTATTTTTATTTGTAATTTAGTATGCCCAATGCCTGCATCGTGCTTGTCGGCTTGTTTTATCATAATTTTGATTTCTGACTTTGAAATATTCATTTTCACAGTTCTATTTTAACAACGGTCGCTTCTTCTTCATTGCAGAATAGATAATTTCAAAGAGTTAAGAAAGTGGCACACTTCGGGAGATGATAAGCGGGAGTAAAGTGCCTCTTCCTCCTTCTCTTCCTCCTTCTCTTCCTCTTCCACTTCCCTTCGAGTGATTCGGATGCTTCCGAAAGATGCTGAGGAAAGAGGAAGGCGGAAGTCGCCTACATCCGATAAAAGGGTGGTTGTCATATCTCCGAACGAAAGCACCTCGTCTCTGGTCGAGTATCTGGGGCGACAATACCCGAAAGTGGCGGAACGGAGGAGGAGAGGCGGTTGCGCGAGGTAGGACTCGACGGACAGGAATCTAAAGGGATCCTGAAAAAAATCCGACAAGAGTATGAAGACTTAGTGGAAAAGGATTTTCTTTTTCTGCAGAAAATAAATCTTTTCACCGCCGAAGTCAATTTTGCTACACGGAAATGACCACCCGACTTAACGAACTAGACTCGGCTTTTTATCTGGCTTGGTTTCTTTCCATTCCACTTTACGGACAGACCGAGGACTCGTTATTTCACTTTGATTAAATTAAAGTTCACAGAACAACGACGGTGTGATGTCTATCGTCTCAAAGTGACGACGAAAACATAAAGTAGTGTTTCTCGACTTTAAACGACTATAACGGGCCAAGGCGCCTTATATTATGCAGATATTTATGCTGTTTTTAAACCAGTGTGCTACTGCAAACAAATTTCACAAGAAATGATAGAAAGTGGCCACTCGTATGCACTACAAATCGACGTTAAACTTCAATAAAACACAATCGAAGAAAACACATTGTAGTCAGTATATGTGTTATCGCTAAAGCTCGAAATCCGTTAATGTGTACATTACCTAGCTAATCTGCAGATTAACTAAGGTGATCCGTTAAAGCTGCGAAAATTGTTCAATTTCTCAAATTACCTAGGTAATTTGCAGAGTATCTAGGTAATCTGCACGTTAACGGCTTCCGTATCGTTAAAGTTCAAAAGTTTGTTTCTTTCACTTCCTTTCCCCACTCCTTCTTTTTACGTAGATAAATTTAAATCCTAGAATGCAAGCAAGCACCGAATTGGTGAGTAAAATCAAGAAAAGATTCTTCGCAAACCTCTTTAGCGAAGATTTAAAATATAATACGTAGTGTTTTAATAACAAACCAAAGTATGATTCCATAATTGAAGATGTAAAGCAAATAAAAGTTTCCAAGAAGAAAGAATCATCTCGAGATTATCAAATAATTCAAAGGTGTGATGTGTTGACTGTACGAGGCTGTGAAAAACTCATTGAGCCGTTGTCAGATGCGCGAGAAAGGTTTGAAAAAGTTTGTCCATGCCGGAGAATTGTTTGACATTCGATAAAAACTGAAGAAGACCTTGAAAAATTAGAAGATTCACAAGAGACTGTGATTATGAGATCACAGTCAAATCTTACTCAAGAGGACATTCCGTTATCCCCCGCTTCTACAGAATCACCTATAGAAATACAAGAATTTACCGATAGTAATCTTAAACTGCCTTCTATACCGTTGATTGATGATGCAGTCACGAAGAATATTCAGTTACCCTGCACCTCCAAGGAATCGCCTCTGCAAGTTGAAGAAGTCATCACTGAGTTACTCTCAACTTCAGCAGAATCGCCATCACAGTTTCGTACGGAGCCTGTAAAGAGCACTATACAAGACATAGTCTGTATTGTTTGCTCAAAAGCAGCATCAAGTGCTCACAAGTGTAAATCGTGTAATATGTTTGTTCACGCAGTTTGTGGTGAAGTAGATCCTAAAGAGGAAGGGTATGGTAAGAATGTATTGTGCATCATCTGTAAAAAGAATATGGATCAGAAAATACAGCGTGATGAAGCCAAGAAATGTTTAGAAAAGCAAGCAAAGAAAATGTTAGCAGTTTCTAATGCAAAGCACCCAAACGTCGATGAAGGTTTCGCTGTGAGAATTAAAGTACCCGAAGAAGACAGAGCAAAAACTGATGCACGTTCAATTTTAGCTGTGGTTCTTAGTAAAACAGAGGATGGCTTTTATAAACTTGATACTAAAACAGGTATTTTAAAACAATTGTATGCAAAATCTGAATTCAGTGTTTGCAAAGAGAGATTTTTAACGAAAGAAGATGGATGTCCCTGCTGTAGAAATATCTTTACGTCAAACAGCAATAAAACAATCCCTTGGTACTGGGCAGGGTTTCAGAAAATGTGACTGCAAATCTAAATGTACCACAAATAGGCGTGCTTGTCGCAAAAACCAATTGCTACGTAATTCAAAGTGTCACCAATCTTTAGATTGCACTAATAAGTAAGTACAATTTTATCATATGTTTTGCAAATTCATTTCCCTAATTGTAGTAATATTTTAAACCGTTTGATTTTTGTATTAAAGTTTTTTTAATTGATTGATGATTGATTCAATCAACTAATTTGTTGATTGTATTAACTTGATTCTTTAGATATTGAAAATTAAATAAATAACATTATGTTAATTTAAGCGTACAGAAACGTTGCTGTTGTTCCAGCAAAAATCTTATTTTCACTTTACCGAGTGCCTAGTAGGTAATTTGCAGATTACCTAGATAATCTGAACATTACCTAGGTAATTTGAGAAATGGAATAATTTTCGCAGCTTTAACGGATCACCCTAGTTAATCTGCAGATTAGCTAGGTAATGCGCACATTAACGGATTTCGAGCTTTAGCGGTAACATATGTACAAATCTGAATAATAGTGACTTCAACAATTAAATTTGTAAATAACTCTTAATTGTAAAAAAATTTTTATATTTAATAAAACGTAATACGAAATTTAATAACTGTTTGAAGATTCGGTATTTATTAAAATAAATTTTTAAAAAATGACACATTTTTAGATTCATTTATAATTCTAGGAAATAAATTAAAACTTTCTCTTGTTTCCGGACCGAAATTATATTGGAAACGGGTGCACAGAATTCGAAAATGACTATGAAAAAGCTCTATTGCGCGAGGTTTAGATGTTTCAAGTATATTTCAGTATGCAGGGAAATATATACAGTTAACTTGCGGTGACGAACAACGGACTCTCTGTTAGTTTCACTGTTGCTTTCTCTTTTGAGAGTCCAGCGATAATCCTTGAGCATGGTTTGTCCCTGCTAACGAAATTTAATTTCGGAAATGCTTGATGTTTCCCCTGTTCATCGATCGCATCAATCAAGTTGTGTGGAAATATGTCGAAGTATGATAACATCATTAGTTGACACTAGAAATTCGTGGTTATTTCCCATAAATCTAGTCACCGCAGCTTTGAATGAATTAAAATATGTAAAACTGTAGAAATAAATATAATTTCGTTAAAATGTATAAAAAGTTTTTGGATTAAAAAGGTAGTAAAATATTTTTAAAAAACACCTTAAGACCAATTAAAACTGCTCTTACATCTTATTTTATAGCCAGTTTTAAGGGGTTTATATATATATATATTTTACTAACTTTTTAATCCAAAAACCTTTTATACATTTTAACGAAATTATATTTATTTCTACAGTTTTACTCGTGGTTTTAACTTGTTTACATTATTTTTAATTTCAATTTTAAACATATAAAATCGATATATTCAACTTTTTTTTTCCCCTAGCTTTAAATCCCTATGGCTTGTCATTCAAAACTCATGTAATGATATCAATATATATCATTCGACATACGTTATTATATCTTGGAATATTCTGTCAAAACAATTTTTCATTTCCGGGATACTTAAAAAAAATATACTCGTGCATAGTTGTTCCGCCTATTCTGGAGATAAACGCTGCATTTAACTAACAAAGAGGCAACAGATAAAGAATACTGCACTCATTCATCACTTTAGTTATCATTATTCAACTCAACGCTGTAATCAATACCATAAATATCTTTTTTATAAAGAACAATTACGTTGCCCTTTAAAAAAAAAACGATAGAATTGTTGTTAGTAACAGAAATATATTCTTTGCTGCTTCCTAATCGGTAAGCTATCTACAGTAATATTTTACACGTTTTAATTTTTAATCGTCTTTCTTCTATTTTTGTGGATGATTATGAGTGAGATTGTTATCATCGTTATTCTGTTAAATGCCCATTTTAGCGGAAATAACGTTGCAAAGTTCAATATTTGTTCAAGAAAAACTCGATACATTTTCAGATTATCAACTGAACTGTGATGCGGATAAAAACCGGGCCTGGGGAATCCAGAATCAAATCCGGACAACAACTCCCCTAGAATTTTTCATACGGGGGTCAGTCTCAGTTATGTCGAATCCCGTCCCTTTTCATCTTCCGCTTCATTGTAAGCCTGAATGAACCCACAATGGATTTAAAAAGTCTTTTAGTGTTCGTGAGGAAAAAAGAGTAAAAAATGAACGAGCAAATATTGTGACGATGTCGGGCTGCAATTTTTAATCATATTTTTAATGTATTTAATTTAAAATATATGCTCTCTACCTTAAATTAATAGCGTCTTGCCCCTGTATACATCATACGTTTACTGTCAACAACGTGCCGGTCATCTACCTAACTCCTTTCAGGGGAAAATGTTTTAATTGAACTTACTTACTTTTGGTTCGCATCGGTTTGTATATAGTTAATCGGGGCCTCCTGCCCCTAAGGTTTCCGCATCTGGTGTCGTCTTTCTGCAAAATAGGTAGAAGAAAATAGCATAATACTAATTAATTAATTTAATACTATCCGTAATTAAATTTGGTAACAGTAAATATACCAAGCAAATTAGTACCACATTTTTGGATAAATGCCATTTCTGCTTATTTGCTATCATGGAGAAACAAGTTGTTTCCTAGCATATATTTCAAGAGGATCGTGCACAACCTCTGTTTATTTTCGTTAGTTATTACGAATTCTCTACAAATCCACCAGTGACCAAATGGATAAAGCCACTGAACCCGTGTGACCTGGACCTGGCCGCCTAGAGTTTTCAGAGTTTTCTTCAGTAAGGACTGCACCAACCGAAATAAAAATATTAAATATCGAGTAAGAATTTAATTTATTTAAAAAAAAATGATATATTAGATTTTATCTGGATCCAGAACTTTTGTATGTGAAAGAGCCATTACGCGCTCTTGATTTACAAGTTTAAACGAGGAAATTTTTATTTTCTTCAGTGTCTAACATCTAAACAGGGACCAATTTTCTATAGAACGTCCTAGCATGAGGCACTTATCCTTTACAAAACATTATCCGAAGTGATTTCCAAATATAATAAAATAATTACAGTATTTAATTATTTATTTTTTATAATTTAAAAATGAGATCTTTTATCTTTACAGCATTAAATTTGTACGTTCAATCGAACGACTTTCTAGAGGATTCGTAAACATCACTTGACCTGGTTACTGTTGCATCACGCAAAGTAACTATTAAATTCATTAAATTTTGTTGTTATTTTTTAATTATGTAAGCTATAAAACGCTATTTTAATATTAAATAGGAAGCAGACTTTGCTGTGACATGCGTTAACATGAATAGGGAGAGACGAGGAGTTTGTAGATTTTGCATTTCCATATTCTTACGATAAAGTGATATTGATAATCAGAATCCTGGAGAAAAAGTAGAGCCCTTGCATTAGTGGAGCCATTCCCAAATGACTTTTATCTTTATGGTCTGTTAAACCTTTACAATTGTGTATATAAACAATTTTATGATATACTGTACTCGTAGATGTGGATAGCTTTAGACTGCTAACTGTGACAGCAATAACATCATTATCTCCTGTTAAAAGCTATTGTAAATGGAATCTGTGGAAAGTAGTATCTTGTTGCAGAATTGAAAGGTTTTCCTATTCTTATACAAAACACAACAAGGATAATAGTCAATTTTTGAGTAATAATAACCGCTATTTTCAGTGGGATAGTCGCATGATCCTAACCTATTTTAAACGAGCATGTCATCGACTGATGATAAAACTCGAGAAGTTGTAATTAAAACAGTAAAAAACACATCAGTTTGCACAACAATTATGGTAAACAGTATAAAAATTAATAACTAAATATGCAAATTAAGCAGGCTATATCATCGATCAAAATCTTCAAATACAGTATTTACAAAATTCTACAAAATGAGGACTGCACCAACCGAAATAAAAATATTAAATATCGAGTAAGAATTTAATTTATTTAAAAAAATGATATATTAGATTTTATCTGTATCCAAAACTTTTGTATGTGAAGGAGCCATTACGCGCTCTTGATTTACAAGTTTAAACGAGGAAATTTTTATTTTTAATGGATATCAATTCTTTTCTACGCTCTTTGCTTCAGCTCTACGAAAAATATCGATAAACGATTAATTTAATAGAATATAATTATAATAATTCACAATAAAATTATACTTTGTTCTATTTACTTTGTTAACAGTATAGAACGAATTGTTTAGAGTTGTCACTGCAGAAATAGAAAAACGATGCAGCGTAAAGAAGAATTGGCTTCAGAAATACAGTATCGGAATTGCCAGAAAACAGGCTGTTTTTGAAACTGTCTAGTTTTAAATTTTGGCGGAATTTATAGTTTACCTCATGTCCGCCTTGTTTTGGTTCTCCTGGCGCAAGTTCTATTGTGATTGCTGCATATATATATATATATATATACAGTACGTTTTCATGAGTGACAGCTGTTGAGGTACTGTCAATGAGTGTTGATTTACTGTGTGATATAGTGTTTCGTGTGTTTATATATTTGAGGTGTAACTTGTCGTTTGTGGAATGAGGTTGTTGTTTATAATTGTTATTTTCTGATCAGCAGCATTTTCTCTGTAACAGCGAGATATGGCTACTTTTATATGAATTTATCATGTAGTGTCTGATTAAACTGACGTAAACGTATCAGCTGTGCCTCACCCTGGCTTTATAATTTATAAATAATAATAATACAACTAAAGAGTTTTCTTTCTTAATTAGAGCATTGTTTACATTTTCATAAAAATGAAAATTGATTTTCCTTTTTAAATTATAAACTAAATTATATAATCGAGTTTCATAAGTTTTAAGGTGAAATAAATATTTATTTATTTGACTTTGAAACCTTTGCATATAAATTTCATTTTTTTAAACACCGAAAAGTTCGACGACTCACGATACATAAAAATAAAATGAATAATTACGCATAATGAAATTGCAACCACTGGTAAATTTTCCTTTGTTTGAATAAAAAATAAAAAATATCGAACTTAATGACGTGTAAGCTGTTATTAAATGGCTATGCATTATAATCAATAGCGTGCAGTTATTAAAAGGACAACAACTACACGTAAAGCAGATCGTTGTTGGTAACAACGCCTTCCATTCTTGATCCCACGAGTAAGTTATTTTTGTTTTTACAGTTCGAATTTAATGGATGATTATTGTTCAATTTTATCTTCAGTTAATTAATATTATCTAATAAACAAAAATGTAAGTTGAAGGATATTTTAAAATTTTAATTTAAATGCCTTTAATTTCTGATAAAGTTTACTTCTCTTATGTTTTCACATAAAATATAATAGATAGATAAATACTTTTAGCTAAAGTTTTTTAACTATTATATTTTTCAGATAATTTTCTTACATTATAACAAGTTAGATCCTATCAGTACTTGATAAATAAAGAGGTTCATACAATGGAAGAATTTGCTCTCTTGTTTGAACTATTTTGCTTTACATTTGCGAGTAATTTAAATTCTGGTACGAAAAGATTTAGTTAATTATATATGATTATATAAAATAATACGTAAAGAGCTGATTACTTTAAACATTAAACATCTTTCAGAATCGTTTACTTGTAGTAATATCGATGCGAAACCTCCCAAATGGACCAAAGATTTTCTCAATCAATATTTTCTAGGAAGAAACACAATCATGCTGTATACTACAGATTGTAGTAAGTAAATGATTAATTAACTTTTGGTTTCTTATTTTACAGTTAAACTATAGCCTATAAAACTGCATTTTTCAGACGACTATATGATACAACTAGCTCCTCAATTCTGGTCAACTGGTATTTTTTCTTATGTGCTGTCGTTAAAAGAAACCGAGAAGCAATTCAGTTTCCTAAAAAATACTTCTCACGAAAGTACGCAACCTCTTTTTATATTTATTAGTTACTATGACTTGCCGATTCTGAATTTGGTAAGTGTTTTGAATGTGATTCACCTCAAAGATAATTCCTGTATAATCTATTTTATACATTAATATACATGTAATTGTACAGCTAAACTACGAATTCGATTCTAAAATGTTGTGGTGGATTATCTTGGTGGATACAAATTTACACGAGATGACCATTCCTAGTTTAATAGAAGACAACGACATCGCGGTCTGTCATCTGATACTTGCAACAGAAAAGGTAGTTATAAATATTTAAATACATTATTAATCAACATCATATTACATTTTTTTGTTTTTTTTTTCCTTTGTACTCTCTACCCTGTGGCCAATAAGAAAGTCTTTTTTAAAGACCTTCCATGATTGTCCAGGTTCGATTCCGACTCCTCCACAACGGTAAGCTGACGCCTAAGCACTTCGGCCACCCTGCTAAATTGTTTCACATTAGAACATTAATTTAATCTCTATAACAACTGTATATCACATCTCTAATATATTGAATATTAATTAATTACATACGTAGACGCCAACTCTAAAGGACTGGAACTTTTTCGGTCTCTATTTAACTATCTATATACCATTATTTAATAATGATAGATAGGTAGCAGAAGAGATAAAGGCATCAGCTCATCGTTCTNTTTTATAATTTAAAAATGAGATCTTTTATCTTTACAGCATTAAATTTGTACGTTCAATCGAACGACTTTCTAGAGGATTCGTAAACATCACTTGACCTGGTTACTGTTGCATCACGCAAAGTAACTATTAAATTCATTAAATTTTGTTGTTATTTTTTAATTATGTAAGCTATAAAACGCTATTTTAATATTAAATAGGAAGCAGACTTTGCTGTGACATGCGTTAACATGAATAGGGAGAGACGAGGAGTTTGTAGATTTTGCATTTCCATATTCTTACGATAAAGTGATATTGATAATCAGAATCCTGGAGAAAAAGTAGAGCCCTTGCATTAGTGGAGCCATTCCCAAATGACTTTTATCTTTATGGTCTGTTAAACCTTTACAATTGTGTATATAAACAATTTTATGATATACTGTACTCGTAGATGTGGATAGCTTTAGACTGCTAACTGTGACAGCAATAACATCATTATCTCCTGTTAAAAGCTATTGTAAATGGAATCTGTGGAAAGTAGTATCTTGTTGCAGAATTGAAAGGTTTTCCTATTCTTATACAAAACACAACAAGGATAATAGTCAATTTTTGAGTAATAATAACCGCTATTTTCAGTGGGATAGTCGCATGATCCTAACCTATTTTAAACGAGCATGTCATCGACTGATGATAAAACTCGAGAAGTTGTAATTAAAACAGTAAAAAACACATCAGTTTGCACAACAATTATGGTAAACAGTATAAAAATTAATAACTAAATATGCAAATTAAGCAGGCTATATCATCGATCAAAATCTTCAAATACAGTATTTACAAAATTCTACAAAATGAGGACTGCACCAACCGAAATAAAAATATTAAATATCGAGTAAGAATTTAATTTATTTAAAAAAATGATATATTAGATTTTATCTGTATCCAAAACTTTTGTATGTGAAGGAGCCATTACGCGCTCTTGATTTACAAGTTTAAACGAGGAAATTTTTATTTTTAATGGATATCAATTCTTTTCTACGCTCTTTGCTTCAGCTCTACGAAAAATATCGATAAACGATTAATTTAATAGAATATAATTATAATAATTCACAATAAAATTATACTTTGTTCTATTTACTTTGTTAACAGTATAGAACGAATTGTTTAGAGTTGTCACTGCAGAAATAGAAAAACGATGCAGCGTAAAGAAGAATTGGCTTCAGAAATACAGTANATTAATTACATACGTAGACGCCAACTCTAAAGGACTGGAACTTTTTCGGTCTCTATTTAACTATCTATATACCATTATTTAATAATGATAGATAGGTAGCAGAAGAGATAAAGGCATCAGCTCATCGTTCTGGGGGATTTCAACTGCTATCCTGATGAAGGATCACAGGAAGGCTTTGGGCTGTTCAAAATACGCTACGTCCTGTTCCTCACCAATCGGCCGTCGCCATTTTAATACATGATGAGTTTGGTCAGGACTACATAGAGTGGCTAGATGGTGAGGGACGAGACCCAATATATCTGGGAAGACTACTCTGTAAAACTTTCTGAAGTCGTTCGCCCAGTTTCTATTTCTGTTTTTTTTTTTAATCTTTCTCTAATAGTGTCACTCCAACGCGATAATTTTTCTTGTAGCACCCCCCACTTCTTTATCAATGTAGAGTAATAGCACTTTTCGTACTGTAATACATGTAAGAAGTATAACAGCACTGCTCAGCACTATTTCGCAGCACCAATTATAATAATTCACAATAAAATTATACTTTGTTCTATTTACTTTGTTAACAGTATAGAACGAATTGTTTAGAGTTGTCACTGCAGAAATAGAAAAACGATGCAGCGTAAAGAAGAATTGGCTTCAGAAATACAGTATCGGAATTGCCAGAAAACAGGCTGTTTTTGAAACTGTCTAGTTTTAAATTTTGGCGGAATTTATAGTTTACCTCATGTCCGCCTTGTTTTGGTTCTCCTGGCGCAAGTTCTATTGTGATTGCTGCATATATATATATATATATATACAGTACGTTTTCATGAGTGACAGCTGTTGAGGTACTGTCAATGAGTGTTGATTTACTGTGTGATATAGTGTTTCGTGTGTTTATATATTTGAGGTGTAACTTGTCGTTTGTGGAATGAGGTTGTTGTTTATAATTGTTATTTTCTGATCAGCAGCATTTTCTCTGTAACAGCGAGATATGGCTACTTTTATATGAATTTATCATGTAGTGTCTGATTAAACTGACGTAAACGTATCAGCTGTGCCTCACCCTGGCTTTATAATTTATAAATAATAATAATACAACTAAAGAGTTTTCTTTCTTAATTAGAGCATTGTTTACATTTTCATAAAAATGAAAATTGATTTTCCTTTTTAAATTATAAACTAAATTATATAATCGAGTTTCATAAGTTTTAAGGTGAAATAAATATTTATTTATTTGACTTTGAAACCTTTGCATATAAATTTCATTTTTTTAAACACCGAAAAGTTCGACGACTCACGATACATAAAAATAAAATGAATAATTACGCATAATGAAATTGCAACCACTGGTAAATTTTCCTTTGTTTGAATAAAAAATAAAAAATATCGAACTTAATGACGTGTAAGCTGTTATTAAATGGCTATGCATTATAATCAATAGCGTGCAGTTATTAAAAGGACAACAACTACACGTAAAGCAGATCGTTGTTGGTAACAACGCCTTCCATTCTTGATCCCACGAGTAAGTTATTTTTGTTTTTACAGTTCGAATTTAATGGATGATTATTGTTCAATTTTATCTTCAGTTAATTAATATTATCTAATAAACAAAAATGTAAGTTGAAGGATATTTTAAAATTTTAATTTAAATGCCTTTAATTTCTGATAAAGTTTACTTCTCTTAGAGTACGCTGCATTCGATTGTTTCAGGACTTTTAAAATTAAGGAATGCATCGAAAGGGAACAGAAAATGTAACAAAATATTCTTATTTAATTCTACTGAATATAACTAATATACAGCATATGAAATCTCGTTATTGGCGAATGTTTCATCAGCGAAGAAATTTGTCACCGTTGTAATATTCATGATATGAAATTAATACAACTTTTAATAGACTTGTATGTTAAAGCACAAATTTTTTCATATTTCAAAATTCATATCTGAATCTATTTTCAAATTTCAAGTGTAATGCGCAGGTAGGAGATTAGCACACACGAAATGACATTTTTTTAGTGTAAGCACGATTGTGTTTGTAAAGAAACACNTTCTATTTCTGTTTTTTTTTTCAATCTTTCTCTAATAGTGTCACTCCAACGCGATAATTTTTCTTGTAGCACCCCCCACTTCTTTATCAATGTAGAGTAATAACACTTTTCGTACTGTAATACATGTAAGAAGTATAACAGCACTGCTCAGCACTATTTCGCAGCACCCCTAAAGTGTCATTGGGTATTTTTTTTAAAAGAGTACAGTTCAATTTTTATTTTCGAAAAAATTAGTTTCCCTATTTTTACTTTCTGTAGATAACTTTTGCCTCAATCATCCTAATAACTTAAATTGAAAACATTTCAGTTACAATTTCTTACCTTTTTTTATATATTATAGTAATCATTCACATACAGGTTACCTCACCTCCGTCGCCTACGAAAATAATTAAAAATTTACAGTTATATAAGTTTAACTTAATGTCATGTATCCAGTGACCAAATCCAAAACTTCCTTACACTTTTACATACTAAAGCAATTTTATAATTTTACGTAAAGGTGACAACCGTTATCACAGTTTGTACTCGTTTTGAAAAATTCATCCCGTTGTGGCTCCCCAGTTGAAAGTCACTGACCTCGGCCATCCGGCCATCGCATATTTCTATAACGAGAATTTTTATGAATTTCTAAGAATTTCAATAAAATTAATCTTAATTAACATAACTAAAACTTAACTATATGTCACCACAACTAACTTTAACTAACAATATTTTAATTACGTTTTCATTACTGTTTTATCTCAATTGCTATTCAAAGATCTTGAATTTTTTTTTTTTTTAAATTAAAAGAACCTTTATGAATTCATAAATAAGTTTCCTTTGACTGGTTAAAAGAAAGCGTTACGTGTCACTGCATAATTTCCAGGATTTGGATAGGTGGAACAAGGCATGGGAGATCTGCCAGTAAGAAAATGCCTTCCAATTCTTGGAAGGTATTTTTTCACTGGCCTTTTCTATGGGAAACTGGTCCCAATTGAGGTGTTAGATACATGAAGAAAACCCGAAAACTCACTCGACTAGCCTGGAACCCGCGACCAACTACTAGTGTTCAGTGGTTTTATCTACTCTGCTGCTTTAATATGAATTATAATTATCAATTATTTGACAGGAATTAACACGTTAAATAAATTCTGATAATTTTTAGGTTCTCTCTAATGGGACCAGAACGTGGATTACCAGTGTGCCGACATACCAGCAAAATGAATTTTGCGCTCATATCATTATAACAACTTCTGTAAATGATAAACCAGTTGGTGATCTCTTTAACAGATATCTTGATCGTCAAGATAGAATATATTTTAAAAATAAAACAATATCGGTCGCATATTATCAAGTAAGATTATTAAACTTCAATATCAATTAATATTAATTATAGTCTACTAAATCTATGAATACTATTCTGTTTTTATATTGTCATTGTGAATTTCTAGTCATTTCCGTTCTTCTTTGAATTAAAAGATAATGTTTCTAATACGTTAAAATACGGAGGAGTTGATTTCAATATAGTGGAAGAATTAGCGAAATATTTCCAATTCGAGTAATTATTATTTTCGTGTTAATATCTATATGTTAACAGCTATAATTACAGCTTATCATTTGATTTCATAAATGTTTTTCTATTCCAGATACAATTTTGTGTACTCGGAGGATGGTATTTCGGGTGATCCGATAAATGACACGTGGTCGGGATCGTTGGGGATGGTATTACGAAAGGTAGCTTTTTTTCTATAATATTCAAACATTAACTACAATTTTTGTTGTACAAATCAATTTGGAAAGGAATCATAGAGCCTGCGAAAAATATATTTGGATGTTTATGTGAGGTCAGCCGATTAGGGGTGAGGTATTTCCGACAGCCGAGCGGTCATTACTGTCGTGTGGGCGCGGAATGATTCACAGAGACAGGTTTACCATATAAAACCGTTTAATAAAATTATAATTTCTTACAATCTTTTCTTGATTGACGGATTATCACACCACGGAGCACGAGGGTAGAGTTCAATAGAGTTCGAAAAGTTCGTTTTCCGTTTCCTTCAGTTCGGCGACGACGAACTAATAATCGTCGGCCCCGGGGCGAAAAATATATCAAGCTTCCGGTGGTCTTTTTTGGGCGAACCGACGAGCCTGGAGGTCGTCCGGTGGCACGGCAGATGAGGTTGCTTCCACTCGAGCCGAAACGTTCTTTCCAAGATTCCGCGGGGACACACACGTCCAGGAGGGTAAGACTATGCACCAAGAACGTTTGTAACTTGAATCGCACTGTTTTATAAATTCCTTAACCTCAGCCGCCTTTCCATTGGTCTCTCCTTGTCACCTGGTGACAATTCGAAACCCCACCGAAGGGCGCGGGAGAGGTCAACGTCGCGCCTGAACACGACTCCTCTCCAACCTCGTTTTCCAACTCGTTTTCCTCGACTTTACTCTATCTATTGTTTAAAATCTTTTAACAAGACAAAAAGGTTCATTGTTTAAATCCGATCGTTAAGTTCTCTCTTTCGCGCTACGAAACTTGACTCATTCAAAAAGTCGTTAATGGCCTCCTTTCGGACCCCGTTTGGGTCCTCACATTTATAACAAATATTGTTCAGCTTGGGTCTATCTATCCATTACCTTTTTAATTTCTGAAAATAATTTAACCTAAGAAGAGAATCATTTTCTGGTGAAAGAGGCAGTGTAACTTTTTTGAAATTTTCGGAATTGTATATTATTTTTTCTTTTTTTGTGACTTTTATTGGATCGTAAATGTCGACTTCAAATACGTCCGTTATATTGACAAATAGAATTAAATTCAAGCCTAATTACGAACAGAAAAGATATTTCGTTGAAGGTTTCCATTCAGAAATCACTATACAGTTTTCATTGATGCATTGCGAATTACCTAGAAACCGAAAGAAGATTATGTGAAAAGTTTATATTATTTTTGTTGTTTATTGTAAAAATTTGTAAATTATTTTTGCATAAGTATTTTTGCATGATGATTCAAAACCTGTCTGCTTTAAATCCTAATTACTTATTTATTACAAATAATGAAAAATCTAAACAACTTTAGGAAGTGGATATTGCAGTAACTCATATTAGCCTGAGCACTGAGAGAGAAGAAATAGTAGATTTTACATTTCCATATTTTTACGATGGCGTCATTATTATGACTCGGTATACAGGAGAGAAGAGCCGAGCTTCAGCTGTAATCAGACCATTTTCAAACGACGTAAGTTTTGTAACATTTCAATATTTATAAACAAATATTCCATAACTTTTGTTAATTTTAGATATGGGTGGCGATAATAATAGCATTTTTGCTTACATCTCTCATGGTTCCTCTGATTGTAAAACTTTCTGACGACAACACAGATTCTAAGTGGAGTTTTTGGCGTGCTTTATGGTATTTTTATGGCTGTCTTTTGCAACAAGGTTAGTTTTTTTTTATACTTTACTGGTAAAAATGTATAAATATATTTAAATTAATGCTTTCTCATAGGAGGAACTAAAACTCCATTTCAGCATAGTTTAAGGATTCTGTTTGCAATTTGGTGGATATTCAGCGTCATAATATGTTCTTCCTTTAGTGGAATTGTAACGTCTTGTTTATATCAACCTATTCCTAATGATCAAATTGAAACTGTGAATCAACTTTTGAAAAAATTAGAAACGAGCGAATATAAAGTTGGAACTTTGAATAGCAGCTCAATCCTCAGAAATATTGGGGTAAATTCATTATTATTCCATTCAGTTAGCTATAAATTTATCTATAACAATAATTTACATTAGCATTTACAATATAACATTTTTTAGAAATCTAAGGATGGACCTTTGTATCAAATTCGCAAAAATATCCAAAAGAATAAACGAGAGCAGATATTACGAAATAAAGACGACGTCACCAAATGGGTCAAATCGGGTTTTCACGCATTTATATATCCTTCTAGCATACTGAAAATTCAAATTGCACATCTAGATGATAAAAATTATGTTTTCAGCCAAGATCAGATTTATTCGTTAGCTTACGCTGTAGCTCTTCGTAGAAATTCTTCAATGGACGATAGATTCAACAGAGTGTAAGTATCTTTACGTAATCTATCTGCTAAACAACTATTGATTGTTCTGATGTGTTACAGCATAGAAAAATTGTCTGATAGCGGTCTTGTAGAAAAGTGGATGGACGATGTCGTTTTCAAGAAAAGGATCTCAATGCAACCTATTAATAACGCAACTTTAGAAGAAGGATCTGATGAAAACCCAATCATTTTATCCGATTTAGTCGGTGCATTTGTGGTTTTGGGCATTGGCTATTTTTTATCTTCTTTTGTATTTTCAATAGAATTTACAATATACGAGTTACAGTTTTAACAATGCTACTATTGTGATATTCAAATCCAAGATGGAACATGTATATTTATTTTTGGCGGAAAATATTCAACGTAAATTTCGAGAATCAATAATAACGAAGAAGCAAGAAATAACTTCAATACTGAAGTTTTCATTTTAGGCTAAAGAAAACATCATCATAAAGGAATATCTTCTGATTAACTAAACAGTTCTAATACTGGTATAACTGATTAATATGAATAATGAATTCAAATTATTCTTTGATACAGTGATGTAACTAAACAGCGCCATACTACAGGAGGGTCCGAGTTAAAATGTTCAAACCTACATTTACCCTTGTAATACTGTGGGTAAAACCACTAGCAGTGTGAATAGAGTAACTCTTAGATATTGTATAGGCCAGCGATGGCAAACCTTTTACAAACAAATATTTCATTTAATGGTAAATCTGTTGTCTAGTGTTTTTTATTTCATGATAATTTTTTATCTCAGGCTCATAATTTATGGCCTTTAAGACTTTTCTCATCTTTAGAACCCTGCTTTCACACTAGTTATGAAAAGTTTTGAAATCTATCATATATATATATATATATATATATGCATTACCCCGCAGGTAACTGATTCGCCATCGTTAATATGATCTATATATGTGTATAGGCTAATTGCATTTATAACTTTCAGATATTTTTCTTGTACAGTACTTATTTTGATTTTTAAAATTTACTTGTTTACAAACGTAAAGAGGCCCTTCCCCCGTTACACTACTGCTTTGATAAATCAAATTCATTTAGCGCTGGATCAGTCATGAGTACATCTGAATACAATCATGAATTTTTGCAATACTCATGATATTAAAGTACTAAATATAAAAAGATAATATTTTTTTAAATAATTGTTTATTAATTAAACTATATTTTCTATAATATTCTGTAATTTATTAGAATTTATAGTTAGGAACTTTATTTTCTAATGTTTAAAACTTACTTATATTTTAATAAAATTGTATAAAACCGTTTAAAAAAATACTTTTTTCAAGAAAAATTATTTTACAACGAAAATAAAATTATTTTAAATATTTATTATGAAAATAAATACAGTCGATCCACTACAACGCGGATTCATATAATGCTGATTCGTATATCGCGGCGAAAATATTGCGACCGTATTCGTGTAAACAAGCTAAAAGAGACTCGTAAAATGCGGTAAAACGTCATCGCCGACTCGTGTCGCGACAGGATTGGTCAAATCTGGACCAATAGTGGACGAGCAGCCGAACTACTTACACGCTACGGATACCCCGCGTTTCTTTATGCAGCGAGAGTGTAGCGAAATGACGTCACGAGCAGTGTTGGCCAATTAGAAACCAGTTTCAGTCTGTTCGCTGTAAAGCGCTTCTCGAGCGCTGCATAAAGAAACGCGGAGATAGTTTAGGCGGGTAAGTTGAGTTTACTATAGTCTGTACAGTATATAAATTAGATACTGTAAGTCTAATACAGTACTGTAATTTTATACATTTCTTGTGAAAAAAAAAAAAACATTTCTTATTCAATGGCCATTAAAATTATTTCTATTAATGATGTCTCCAAAGTTCAGCGAATTTTTCGCAGAAAAATAACTTATTAGAAAACGCGTCCGCCGTTTGGTGCGCTGCTCCGCGACGAAAACAAGCTTAAGCGATGGCGTCGTCGAACGGTGCACACTCGGTAAGTAATCCTACAATTTTTTGTTTATAGCATAGTTTATACGGATTATTCCCAAAAAATTATACGTGTTTTGGAAATGTTGAGTCAAATTAGTCTAGAATCGATTAATTTTATGGAAGAAAACCTTTCAAACAGCTGTAGTCCGTAAACTGCATACGTGCCGGGCTGTGATTGGCTGGACTCGTAGAAAAATGGATTCATAAAAAACTGAACGTATCTACCGTGTTATGCGGGATCGACTGTATTGTACTTTATAACATATTATAACAATTTTGACGAATCTACATTATATAAATAAGACAAATTTCTGAAAAAAAAACTCAGAAAACTTTATAATCAATTAAAACGATAAACTTACTAAAAATCCAGCAATTCGTTGCTTAATTTTCCCGGCAACGATATTTAAAACTACGTGGAGCGCCATCTGTTATGATATTTTACTTTTAAAAAAGTTTTTATATAATTATTATAAAATGAAAAAGCTTGATTCTTGATGTAAAAATGAGTATTATAAAAAAAAATTAAGTGCTAATAACCTGTAAATACATCATTAAGTCCGAACTTACTCGAGATATGACACACAACATCCGTCTATCAACCCATCCCTCCAGTGCCGGCCCGAGGAAAGTTTTAGGATGGAGCGAGATCCTATTATGGCACCTCCCTTGGTTGCCCCTAATTTGTACCATTTAATTTTCTTTACCACTAGGAGCCCCCTAGGACTTAGCGCCTGGAGCGGCTGCTCCGTTCGCCCTATGGTAGGGCCGTCTCTGCATCCCCCCTTCGGCCTTAAACCATCAAAATTTAATCGCGTAAATCTCCCTAATACACAAACTTTTCTACAAAATTTCAGAAATTTTCAGCAAAATACACTCGAGTTATTAAGCTTCAAAGCAAAATCTTGCTCTTCCCCACACAAAAACATCTATAGATACAGAAAAAAAACTCCCGAAATTTTTTGCGTATCTCTACGTTTCAAGGTTTCCCGAGTTCAAAAATATAAAACTCGGTCAAAAAATAATCGCTATATTTTTCCCTCTTCTATATAACATCGCCGGGAAAGTAAAACAACTATGAAACATTTTACAATGCCAAAATATACATAAAACTTTTTGCATCTTACTCGTTACTAATTGCCTAAGAAAATATATATATATATATCACACATTAACTCGTTTTTAAAACTGGTTTCTATTACCACACAACGCAATAATATAATTCGGTTGTTAATGATTGGCGAGTGTATTTTTGATGTCATACTTTTATGAATTTAGTTCCATTTTCTAAAATAATACGCTGGAGGTATTGGAGTATACTTCTATACATGTAACAGGTGATTTTAGCAAGGTGTGCAATCAGTTGTTAGTGTGCATATGTGTGTGTGTGGGTGCATGACAGCTTTTCCTATTTTCCTTTTATATGGAAACTTCTAAGAACAGTAAGTTTCTTTTTAAGCAATTTTATCAAGCTTTAATATAATATTTTGTTTTAAAAGCTGATCAATTAATATAAATTTATATTTATAGAAGTAATTTCTTTAGCAATTTTCCCCCTCAAGTTTAACTGTATGATCCTAATTACATTGAAACAACCATTGCAAAATCATCATCAAATAATACATTTGCGTAATTAGATACTTTATCGCAATTACTAATTCTTTTTTTTTTATATAAAATTGAAGAAAATTTATGTTTTTGTTTCAGAGAACAATGAAAAAAGTTCAACGAAAGCTGTTAAACACGATGGAATGGGAAAGACTTCTACAGGGTCTAAAGTGCAAACAGAAAAATTACAGTTAAAACGACAGGTCACTCTACTCGGTGGTGTGTCCATAATTATAGGGTCTATTATTGGTATGTCTTAATTTTTTATGAATTAAATTTATATAAAATCAATAGCACGATTGGAAAAAATAATAATTTTTTAATCTCTTTGACCCTTTGTATTTACGATCGGTAAATTTCTTTGACCTTTTACGCCACTTTACATTACTCATGAAGCAGTATTTAATTTGACCTCATCAAAATCTACTTTTATACAGAAATATATCCGCTTCCTCTCGATGTTTCGAATATAAAAATTAATTATTTTTAAAATTTTATAGTTCTATTTCGACCCTATATTTATACACCAAATAATAAATTTAGATTTTGAACAAGATTATTAAAAGATAATTTCCTTCCACATTTTAAAACTATATTTTAGAAGTTAAGCACAGTTTAAATTGATAATAGATCCAAAAAATTAATTTTATTAATTATAAATTACATGAATGTAACTAACTTCTGAATAGGAGCAAAGTTAAGTACAGGTATTTATTGTGCCGAAAAATAATTGTAAACTCAACTGTGAGGTTAACTGTATGGAAAAAACGATACACGTACACTAACAGATGTTTTATATAGGGCTGAGTAAATGAAAATAATGTATATGACCACTAGTTAAATTGATTTTTTTGTTGACTTACTTGTACTTATAGTGAAGATATATAATACATAAACTAAAATCTAGTTATATAAGCTTCTGACAAACGAAACTTCGTCAGAATTAATTTCTAGAATAATTTTAATATATGAACAATGCTGAAAATTAATTCGGAATCGTGTTTTATATTGTAGAGATTAGACTGTAAAAAGATTGTAATAGTTATTAACGAAGAAAATTCAAATCCTGTATAAAAACAAAACGTATTTAATGACTTCAATAAACTATTTGAAGTCATAAATATGCTATTTCCTAAAGAACAGATGGAAATAATTTTCTAGAATAATAATAAATGCTCATATATCAAAGAAAAGTTATTGCAAACTAGACTGACATTAGTATTCATGTAAAGACGATACCCGTTACGAAATTTACTTAAATTATAATATAAAAAACTTTGACTATGCTCATACAATTTCTCGTGGACATTCAAAATTGGTATTTAGAGGCGAGAGGGTATTAAGCCGATTGAACCTAATCGGGCGGGACGTTGTAAGTGGCCCCACGCTGTGGTTATAGACTCCGTGAAGAGAAGAAATTGACGTCACATTTTGGAGAATTCTATATTTTAAAACTAGAATTGTGTACAGTATCAATTTTTTTTATCAGTTTAGTTATTTGTTTCTTAATGATTTCAATTGGGCTCCGCATTACTAAGGTTGGAACTGTTTAGAAAAAAATATAATCCTGTAGACCAGTACTGCTCAAACTTACTTTTATTACAAATTAATAAAAGCAAGTTTATTTAAAAAGTCTTTAAAATAATTTTTGAAACGTTTTATAATAGTTCTTAAATAGTCTTATAAAAACACGTTCTTTTATTACTTTCGTTTTTCTTTATTATTTAAACACTTAGTGCCAGGAGTGGATTGGCGATCAAAATTGATCTGCCGAATAAAATAATGCATTTGAACTCTGTTCTCTCCGTGTATTTAATTTTTATTTAATTTCACAAAAATACTGGTCTGCAAGGCCTCCCAGAGGATTGTATTTTGTCCAAGGTCGCACAGAGTGGGGCCTGGAGCAAAATAAATAGGGCGTATTCAAAATCTCAGCATCAATCCAGTGAGATGTTGCAGGAAGTGACGCAACTAAACTTGTTTAATGAGAACAGCTTAATTAAAATGAATCTTTCGTAAAGAGAAAGAAGGATAAAGATTTTTTAATTTCCGTAAGAGTTATAAATAACTAAATCAATCCTAAGATTATATTTTAATAACTAAAACAAATTATGTGATGTTATATTAGTATATTAAATTATTCTATTAGCCTAAAGTACTAACCGAATCTTAATTTATTCTGGGTATATTCATCAACAAACAAATTATCAACGCAAAACAGAGCTCTTAAGAGTCTCGTGGCGGCTGCCATCTTGTTTGCTAGAGTATCGAGCGCCGAAAATGACACTGGTAGTTTGCTGGCTGCAACAGGAAATTGCCTGAGATTTTGAATAAGCCCATTTAGAGCTTTTTCACTGAAGTCACTTCTTTGACATTTTTATTATCCAGTATTTTTTTATTCAACAATATAAATTAAGCTGAAATGAATATCTTCTTTCTACTATATATAAATGTAATTTTGCAATTTTTATTTGATATGAAATGGAGAAATTCATGCCGATAATAATTTGTATTATCAATTTTGTTAGAAATGATTTTATTCCAAAGGACTTTCTGAATATTAATTCGTGTTTTTAAGTAGTCTTATCTATTAGTACGATAACAGCGATATTTACAAAAGTAACATCGCGAAATGTTTCTAAAACTCGTTTTCTTTTGTAGTAAATAAATTATAAACATTCAATATTACAAAATAATGTCATTTAGCAACATGACTTATAGAGCAACAGATTGACCTGTCCTAAATATTGTTCTCTATCTCTTTCCAAAAGCCATTAAAAATATATGAATAAAATCAACTAAACAAATAGAAGCAGATTTTTCACCATAATAGTAAAATAACAAAAAAAAAAAACTTTTGTGAAAGGTTGTAAAAGGGCTACATGTTGTACAGATAAATATAAATTTAAATGGATCAATTTTTTATATTTGGCATTGATGTTTATGAAGTTAAACGGTACAGTATTAACAATATCACACTGAAGGAATTTCTATGAAGTCTGAATAAATATCTGATATGTTAGCAATCAGATTATTTAATCAGATTTCCAGACTTTGTTATTCAGTATATCATTAATTTAAAACATTTCTTTGTTGTAATAAAATAAAGTTACAAAAGCTTGTTACTCCTAGAATCGTTTAATAAGGATTCAAGCTTTTGTAATCACCTAGTCTTATTAGAAAGAAGAGACAAGAGAATGCTAATGATAAGAGAAAATGCAAAGTTAATAAACGTGGATTTGCTGTTATTCTGTTGTAGAGTTATGTAAACACGTCAGATAAATGAATATATTTTTTGAAGCTTTCTTATGAATAAATTTAAAAAAAATACATTTGTTATATTATACCCTTTTGAATTATTCTTTCGTCGATGACAATAAAAATATGCTATTATAAACATAAATCAGCATTTTATTAATATGCGAATGTCAGATTTCATGACCTAGATTTAAGGAAATAGCCGGAGAAAGGGTTAAATAACTTCATTTTGGCTTAAATTACGGCCAGATAAGTAATTTTTTATGAGTACCGTACGTGATATATAACATTTCTAATTATTAATTAAATAACAAAGCCTGTGGCTAGTGAAAATTTATACAACATTCATCTATAGCATAATTTTGTCCTGTCAATCAAACCAGAGCTAAACTATGTACGTCATTGATACATCACCGAAACGTCGTTTACCGGATTCATTGATAGCGTATTTCATCAATACACCTATGAGATTAAAAATGTCCTTAAAGAAAAGTCAAGACCATTTTAGTTTTCTTTTTTTACTGTTTTTACTTTGGTTTCTGTAATTATATAGTTCTGCAACATGATTTTTACTTTAAATAAAGTAATAGTCTGTTTTAATTAATAAATACTTTAACACATAATACAGATGTTTTAACACCTGTTTAATTAATTCATTTATTTGTGTGCGTAAAGATTTGTAGAAACATCTCTGCAGCACTTTGAAATAAAGACAGTTTGCCATCAGAATTTCAAAGTGCTGCAGAACTGTTTCTACAAATGCCTCTCTGATACTAGCAGAGCTCCTTCCTTTGCCACCATGTATTGAAGAAAAAGTTCTAAACAACTACATCAGAACCACAAACATCAAGGTTCAACAACGGTCTCTGATCCTATCTACGGCTGTTCATATGCTTCTACATTGCAATTACCCTACTGTGATCATCACCCTGTAAGCAAGGTTATCCCCAGGGTACATCTGGTGTCATCTGCGTCCTCTTTGGATAACCATGCTGACATTAATATCTACACAGATGGGTCCAAAGGCCCCCTTCATGTTGGCTCAGGTGTCTGTATCTTCCTGCAAACTGACATATACCAAGCTGTTCAGTGGGCCACTTCACTAACTAACAAACTCTTTCTATCAACATTTACAGTGACTCTCAGTCTGTCCTAAAAGCCCTATTAAATCCCAATTGCAATAGCAACAAAATCACATATATCCAGCACCATATTAAAAATCGCGTTAATAACATAACTTTTATTTTTGTTCCTGGCCATACTGGCATACTAGGAAATAAAAAGCCGACTTTGAAGCTAAGTCAGCTGCAAAGGACACTGACTTGGACTATATTCTTGTGAGAACCGAGGGGACAGAGTGACCCCGCTTATCGGCGGCTCTTGTCAGGCGATGGCTTAGGAGGACTATAAGTGAGTGGGGAGGTTAATGAGTAAGTTGACAGATTCCCAAATAAATACACCGGTTCACAGGTTCTACAAATATAACATATTTAATAAACAATTTAAATAATACAAGCAAATGCAAAAGCTAATAGCTACCCGAAATGGGAATGATCAAAAATTCTAGTTCGCGACAATTCTGTCGATAGACCGTCTAACAGAGAGAGACCTGAGAGAGGGAAAAATTTTTCTGTGTGTTACCTCCTGGTTTCCCGATCTTGTTGTATGGGTCGTTGGCAAAAACGTTCCGGAATCGGCGGAGTTGACCACGGGATATTCTGGCTGGATGGCGACGGACAGAGTGGCGGTATGGGTCTGGTGTCCCCGGTTGATGTCCGCTGTGGGTTCCGCCCGGAGGACTGTGCCTAAGTCCTTTTTATCCTATTTTTGAGGGGTAAGAACTGTCAAATAATTGATTTATAATTAAAAGAACACCTGTTAGCTGTGCCGGATCTAGATCCAGCTGGTACGGAACGTCGCCGATGTATTCCTTGGTCGGATTGTTGACATTGGTCTTCTGAAGGTAAAATTTTATGATATAAATTCCTACGAATTTGACAGCTCTCTCCCATTAATTATTGTATAGTTTGGCAATATCTTTTTAGAGTTGACAACAATCTCTAGATTGTTTATATTAAATATCGTATTAGTCGACGAGAGAGGCAATTATCATCATGTTGTTTTGGTTATCGTGCTGGTGTCCGCAGACACGTGCAGCTAAAGGAGGGGGTGAGAAACGCCGCTTATTAGTTTCTTTTAAACGTCTGTTCTTGCCTTGTTGATTTTATCGTTGATCGAATTTATCGATATAGACTGACATTTAACCCGAGGAGAGAGTTTCGATCGTTGATTGTAAACTATCCCTTTTTTTTTCTGTAGAATTACTAGGGATAGGAGGAGAACGATACTGATTTAAACAATACGAAAAAAAAGGGGGCAGAATATCACGCTCTCACCCCTCTCTCACGCAGCAGCCTTAATTAAAAATTATATTCATGTCAACGCTATGCAAAAGTGGAACCAACAATGGTTGAGCAGTAAAACTGGTAGAATAACAAGACTATTTTCCTAGTGTTGATTGCAGATTCTCTTCACCACTTACAGATTTAACGTTTGCTACTGCTCAACTACTTACTGAGCATGGTAATTTTCGAAGCTACCTGACGATGTATAACCGGGCAGAAACTGCCTTTTGCTTTTGCTCTACAATAAACCTTGACACCGTCGACCATATTATCTATCATTGCCCAATTTACGATCAAGATAGACTTATTCTGAAATTAGAAAT